>NW_019266709.1:220674-236385 GCF_002742605.1 Olea europaea var. sylvestris
GAGATTTTGGATCATAATTGAAGAGGATATTGTGAGTTTTCCAACGATATCAAAATCCGGAGGCTTTGGTAGTCGAAACTCATCGAAAAATCTCCTTAAAAGTCGTCCAAAAAATCTACAAATCTGAGCAGATTTTCAGTTTTTTAGGTGAATTTTGCGTTGATTTTCCGCTCGAATCCATTGGAGTTACGAGGAGATTTTGGATCATAATTGAAGAGGATATTGTGGACTTTCCAATGGTATTAAATTTCGGCGGTATCGATGGTTGGAAGTAGTCAAAAAGTTGCCGCAAAAATAGCACCAAAAATTGAAAAAGTGTTTTAAAATTTCGGTAACCGTTTCTGAAAGTTTTTAAATTTTAGTGATCGTTTTTTAAAACTCTCCGAAACTTAAGTGACCGTTACTGAAAATTTTAAACTTTAGTGATGGTTTTGTAATTTTCACATAAGTTCAGTGACGTTTGTGAAATTAACCCATTTTTTATAGCTATTTACCTACATTGAATTAAAAACCTTTATATAGCAATTTACACACTAGTATTTAAGACAACATGAAATTAAAAATAACTTCATTACGAAAGTTTTAATCCATACATAATAAAATTTTCATACGTTCTATTGCTTCTTTAAAACACAGTAAACACTCCAATACAGACATGAGTTCAAAAGACTAACCAAAGATTGTCACAGGCATACACAGTGGGCAAATACTGATGATTTACAATAGAAACGCTAAAAAAATGTCCGAAAGCTATATAAATGTTGAAAAGACTCCCATAATAATGCACATAATCAATATTACCAAAACTTCAAACGAGATGTCCTAGAGCAATCTTCTTACATAAACGAGATCCAAAAAGATATAGGCACAAGGGAACTCTCTTTTAGAGTCTTTCCTTAACTCAATTCGGTTCCATATAACTGCAATAAGGAATGAATATATAGGTTAGGTTCGTTAACTAATAACATAGAGACCTCGAGCACAAAATTAACTAGTGTCTTCAATCTTAGGCTTTGTATGTCTATCATTATACTACATTATTTTTTTAAACAACGGCAAACTATTGTGGTGTACACGTAACTAGTCATCCTTTTCTCATAGAGGTAACCATTTCATGCAATAATAAAATGTAAACTTTGTTAAGTTCTTTAAAATGAAAAGTAAAATCTTTTAAGAATTCAAAATACTACTAATGGGTGTCTCGGTTCGTCATCGATATACTCAATAAGAAATGTGACATAAAATGTTTATTCTATTATTATATAATTATCTATGAAAATTGTACGTATCTTCCTGAGTATTTTTGAATACTCATTCTTATAATAATAGTTAGTTCATTGTGTTTATTTTTAAAGATACAGTTTCCAATGTTTTAATTTAAATTTATGAATGTTCCAATTATTTTTATTAAAGAATTTTATTTTATCATTTCGCTTTTAATACAAAGAAAAGTGAATTTTATCGTTCCAGTAATTTTATTATTTTCATTTTTTTTGTTCGTACAAAAATCCATTTATATCTAACATGGATTATATTTTTAGGTGTTCAAACTATAGGTTCAAATACTTTTCATTTCTCTAATGAGTTCAATTCCACCCGTATGACTTCTTTCCATTTTGGCGAATCACTTCTATGTTGATAGTTTTAACAGACTGTGGTTCAGAATTCTCATTTTGTATAATATTAAAAGTCACGTCAAATGCAAAAATATTGTTTATAACAATATTATTTTATTCTCATAATTTATAAGATAACATATAATTTATTGAAATATCATTATTTTTGTACACTAGAACTATAATTTTCAATATTTGATTGATCAATCTTTTCTAAATTTACCTTTTCTGAAGTTTTTCGTTCATTTTTCTCCTTCGCCTTTCTTTCTTGATTTCCAAAGTCTTCTGAACCAATTAATCGACCATGCTTCTGGTGTATTTAAGATTCGTTTACTACAGCAGATTGTCCTTTAGAGACATCAATTTTTGCTGAAATATTTTCTACTATTATATATACTGTCATTTTTCTTATGTCAAAAAATACATTAGGTAACTGAATTGTAACCTTTGAAAATGATTGATTTTTTTATCCTTTAACTCACATTTATTGCTATGGGAATGAAAGTTCTAAGAAAATTTAGCTTGTAATTTTATGATTTGATGGAGTAGTCTAGCAAAGTTATATTACTAGTGAAAAGTAGGCAAACATATGACAATCTAGTAGAAGAATCAATTAATATATAAAATAATGAAATGGTCTACATGGTGGGTATATTGGCCCACGTTTATTACCATGAATTCTTTCCAAAAGAGTTGGAGATTCAATATTAACATTTGTAGTTGAAAGTCTAATGACTAACTTGTCTTACATACAATCTATACATGGATAATAATTAAGTAAATGAATCTTCCAGTTTTTTAAAAGATGTCCACATAAGTTGTTTATAATTCTACGCATTGTCATAGCTCCTAGATGTTCAAATCGATTAGACCAAAGTACAAAAATTTTTGGGCCAAAGAACATCTGGTTCTTGATAATATTTAATTCAATCATTTTTATAAATGTATAATACATGCCTGATAGGAGTGCCTAAAAATTTTCTTTTATCTACTTCTAACTAGATATAAAAGAAGTTATGCAAAGATATTCGACATTATTTTTTTGCATCGTTTCAATGTAATATCCATTGCAGTGAATATATATAAAACTAAGCAAATTTATTCTCTGTTTGCTATAATAAAGTTTATTTGTCAACATATAATTTTATGTTATTTGGAAAACTAATGTAGGCTCTTCCAAAGCCTTCAACGATATTACATGCACATGATATTGTATTAACATTATCTTCTGCTAATGGCAAGTCCAAAAAATATTATCTTGAAGAATAGCATATGTAATTGCATTATTAATCAAGCAAGTGTTTTGAAACTCATCATGAATCTATAAATATAATAAAATAGATATATTTAAAAAATGAATTTAAATTTAAAAGGGTAAATATAAATCAATATTATGAAATTAACGATGAATAATAAAGTTTAAATTATTTTTTTCAAAAAGTAAAAATATTTTTCAAATTGAATTTCTAAAACAATAGAAAATACTAAACTGTAAGCTAATCTATATCTTTCATCATACCACCCTCAACCAAATAGTCAATATTCCATTTGAATCAGCAAAGAAATAAGAGACATCTAAATGAGTTACGTCAGTTAGACCATCATAATCAGCAAAATTTGACTCTATTTTTCCTATTCCCTTGATTGATATTTGGTAGAAATCCAAAGACGATTTGCTGCAGGACAAGTATGTGCCCAATACCCTCCATTCCACATTTAAAATAACTTTTTTCGTGCTCCTTTTTGGATGGATTACTTTCGTTTGCTTTATGCCTTTTAAAATTGTTGCTTTATTATTGATAGCTCTGTTAACTATTTCGTCCATAGTTTATTCTGTGTCCACGTCCAAATTCGTGTCTACATTCATATCCACGTCCACGTCAACGTTATTGCCTTGATATTGTATTTGTCTTAAACAATGTAGTATTATTCACTTCAAGCAATGATACAAAATCAGTTGGACCTAATCCACGTTGGCGACAGAAAAATAAAATGAAAAAAAAAAAGAATTTATATGTAAAGGGTTGTAAAATAAGTCTGCTGTAATCAGTTAAAAAAATCTGTCATAATCAAGCAGGGTACACAGCTTATTGTCACGACCCGCTCGATCTTGGCACAAGAAGATCGAGAAATTTAAAATGTTGACGAGTTGGGGCTAGCCGGAATATTCTAGACTCCCACAAGTGCATGAAGATTGCTAGAATATGGTGGGACATTCTAGAAACTACAAGCCCCTCACTTGGTGGATTAATCTAGATCATCCTAGTTTAGTCCCTAGATATTTTGATGTAGATATTTGTATAGATAATTCTAGAGTTGTAATTTAGACCGTTGGATAGAAAAGATCCTAGCCATCCATTTGAGGAGGCTACCACTATAAATAGCTTGGTAGGATTCATTTGAAGAGATCAAGAGAGTGAAGTTGTAAAAAGTATTCATTATTCAATACAAAGCCTTCTTTGTAAGCTCTTGTGTTCCTTCATTGTCCCTTTCTTAAAGTGTTATACTTAGTGCCTTTCTAAGACATCAACGCCAATCGGGAGGCTGACTTAGTGTAATAACCGCGGGGCGGAAGTTGAAGACACTAAGGCCGCACGGTTCTTGGAGGAAATTAGCAAGTCCGTGACAGTTGGTATCAGAGCCAGGTTTGCTCACTTACTATCGTTGGCATGGCGGAAAAAGATGTTGTGGGATCCGGCATTTCGGAAGTAGAACATGACGAGCGGGGTCGAGAGGTCGAACCCCAAACCACGAGTAAGAAAACTCGACACACTCGAAGCAAGAGCCGACCACCAGCCCCTACCGGTGGATCTCTTGAGGAGGTATTTCTCAATATGGGGGAACGCGTTGAAGTAGTGGAGAATTCACTCTCAACCCTTGAAGCTCACACCTTGGAACAACTTGATGTCTCAAGGAGGACCAAGGCGCTTTAAGGGAAGAATATACGAGGTTGGAGGTTAAGGTCATGGATGCTGTCAAAGCGATCCAAGACCAAGTAAACAAGCTTTGCGCGGATATGCAAAGTGGCCTAGACGCTTGTAAGAAGGCGTCAACCAGTGCGGGTACTAGCACGATGCTAGCGGCTCCAAGGATCGACTATCCAAAGCCTAGGGAGTTCGATGGAAAGCGAGATGCAAAAGAGCTAGATGATTTCCTATGGCGATTGGAAATATATTTTGAGGGTGTGAACATTTTGGATGAAGCTACTACGGTACGTACTTCGACTATGTATCTTACCGACACCGCGGCTCTATGGTGGCGACGTAAGCACGCCGACATAGAAAAGGGTGCTTGTAGGATAGATAGTTGGGATGATTTCAAGAGGGAATTGAAACGCCAATTTTATCCCGAAAATGTAGTATATGAGGCCCGTAAAAAGCTTAGGGAGTTGAAACATAAGGGCACTATTCGCGATTATGGCAAGGAGTTTACTACCCTTGTGCTTCAAATCCTGAGCATGTCAGATGAAGATCTATTGTTTCACTTTACCAACGGATTACAAAATTGGGCGAAGCAAGAACTTCAACGTCGGGGAGTGAAGACAGTAGACGAGGCTATTGTGGTGGCCGAATCTTTAACCGAGTTCCAAAGGAGCACGGATTCATCGAAATCTTCTAAAAGCTTTAAGAGTAACTCGGCTAAAGGCGGGGGAGAGAAGAAAGATTACCATAAGTCATCATTCTTCAAAGGTGGTAACACTTACAAACCTTTCCCCTCGCGAAAAAATTATGAGGAAAAGAAGAAGGCCTCGACGGGCTCTCAAAGTGGATGCTTCGTGTGCAAGGGGCCACACTTAATGCGTGATTGCCCTAAACTTGGCACATTGGCGGCTATGGCGGAGGAACGGGATTCATCCTCTTGCCAAGAGCAAAGGGCGGAACATTTTAGTTCATTGCAACTTCTTAACGCTCTCAATGCTAAGGTCGTTCCGGCTTCCAATAATGACCGAGGATTAATGTATGTGGAAGCTCAAGTAAATAGTCGGCCCGCACTATCAATGGTAGATACGGGAGCTACCAACAACTTCATTACTGAAGATGAGGCTAGAAGGTTGGGCCTCACAATCACTAAAAGTGGTGGTCTTATGAAAGTCGTGAATTCTCCATCAACGCCCCTTGGTGGCATAGTTCAAGGGGTGGAAATTCAATTAGGCACTTGGCATGGCCAAGTGGATTTTTCGGTGGCTACAATGGATGATTTTCGCTTGGTTCTCGGGTTGGACTTCATGAGGAAGGTCAATGCTATTCCTATGCCTTCCTTTGGCTCGGTTTGCATCTTGGAGAGGGGTTCTCCATGTATGGTTCCTACGGTAGCTAGGACGAAAGCAAGAGGGCAGCTTTCGACCATGCAACTAGCAAAAGGGCTAAAGAAAGGAGAGGCGACGTATTTGGCAGCATTAAAAATGGAGGACCAAGTTGAGGAAGTTGTGGGTGACGATAATGTGCCCAAAGTCATCAAGAATGTCCTTGAAGAAAATAAGGACGTGATGCCGCCGGAGTTACCCAAGAAATTACCACCTAGGAGGGAGGTGGATTATAAGATTGAGTTGGAATCGGGAGCCAAACCACCATCCATGGCACCCTATCGGATGGCACCGCCGGAGCTGGAAGAACTTCGAAAGCAATTGACGGAGTTACTTGACACGGGGAGGATACGACCTTCGAAGGCACCTTATGGCGCTCCGGTCTTGTTCCAAAAGAAGCATGACGGATCGTTACGCATGTGTGTAGATTACCGAGCGCTCAACAAGGTAACCATTAAAAACAAGTATCCTATTCCTTTGATTGCTGATTTATTTGATAGACTTGGTAGTGCAAAATATTACACAAAGGTGGATCTACAAAAGGGATACTACCAAGTACGGATTGCAGAAGGGGATGAGCCTAAGACAACATGCATCACTCGATATGGCTCATTCGAATGGTTGGTAATGCCTTTTGGCTTAACCAACGCCCCGGCCACATTTTGCACATTGATGAATAGGATTTTCCAACCTTACTTGGACAAGTTCGTGGTGGTATACTTGGATGACATTGTCATCTATAGCGACAACTTGGAGGATCACGCAAAACATCTCCGAACGGTGTTCCAAGCATTGCGGGAGAATGAGCTATACATCAAAAAGGAAAAATGTTCCTTTGCCAAGGAGGAGGTGCACTTCCTTGGACATATTATTGGCCACGAGCGCTTGAAGATGGATGAGGCAAAAGTAAAAGCAATCAAGGAGTGGGAAGCACCAACCAAGGTAACCGAACTTCATTCTTTCCTTGGTCTAGTTAATTATTATCGGCGGTTCATCCAGGGCTACTCAGCAAGGGCAGCCCCACTAACGGACCTATTGAAAAAGAATAAGACATGGGATTGGTCCGAGAAATGTCAAACGGCCTTTGATGATTTGAAGGCGGCCGTGATGGAGGAACCGGTCTTGGCATTGCCAGATTTTACCAAGACCTTTGAAGTACAAACGGATGCCTCAGACTTTGCTATCGAGGGTGTTCTAATGCAAGAAAGGCATCCCATTGCTTTTGAAAGTCGCAAGCTCAACGACACTGAGCGTCGGTATACGGTGGCAAGAAAAGGAAATGACAGCTATTGTTCATTGCCTACGAGTGTGGCGTCATTACTTGTTGGGATCAAAATTCATCATCAAGACGGATAATGTCGCTACTAGCTATTTCCAATCACAAAAGAAGCCGACTCCCAAGCAAGCGCGTTGGCAAGATTTCTTAGCGGAGTTTGACTATGTGATGGAATACAAGCCGGGGAAGGCGAATGTTGTAGCCGATGCGTTAAGCAGGAAGGCGGAGCTTGCAGCCATAAGCCAAGCCAAAGGGACATTGCTTGATTTGATTCGTGAAGGCATGGATCATGATCCCTTGGCTAAGGAGTTGGTAAAAGCTGCCCAAGAAGGAAAGACGCGACGGTTTTGGGTCGAGGATGGCTTACTCTACACTACGGGGCAGCGTATCTATGTTCCTAAATGGAACAATTTGCGGCGAGATATCATCAAGGAATGCCATGACACAAAGTGGGCTGGTCATCCAGGACAGAAACGCACATTGGCACTACTTGAACGGGCTTACTATTGGCCGCAAATGAAAGACATGGTGGAGCTCTATGTAAAGACTTGTCTTGTGTGCCAACAAGACAAGGTGGAAACAAGGTCACCAGCAGGTTTGTTGGAGCCTCTACCAGTCCCAGAGCGTCCATGGGACTCTATCACCATGGACTTCATTAGTGCCCTGCCTAAATCCGAAGGGTTCGGGTCAATAATGGTAGTGGTTGATCGATTCTCTAAGTACGGCACCTTTATTCCTGTCACCAAGGATTGCACAGCGGAGGAAGCCGCAAGGCTATTCTTCAAGAATGTTGTGAAGTATTGGGGGTTACCGCGGAGCATAATAAGTGATCGTGATCCCCGATTCACGGGTCGGCTATGGACGGAGTTGTTCAAACTCCTAGGCTCGGACCTACACTTCTCTACAAGCTTTCACCCTCAGACGGATGGACAAACAGAAAGGGTGAATGCTTTGTTGGAGTGCTATCTCTGGCACTTTGTAAGTGCCAATCAAAGAGATTGGGCCAAGCTCCTGGATATTGCACAATTTTCCTACAATCTACAAAGGAGTGAAGCCACGGGGCGGAGTCCATTCGAGTTGGTGACAGGACAACAACCACTAACACCCCACACTTTGTCCACTTCTATTGACGGAGAGAAAAGCCCCGAAGCATACAAAATGGCTAAGTCATGGGAAGAGCATGCCGACTTAGCACGATCTTGTTTAAACAAAGCCCGGAGGCGCATGAAGAAGTAGGCGATTAAGAAGAGACGGCCTTTGGAATTTAAAGTTGGCGACCAAGTCCTTGTGAAAATATTACCTCAACAATTCAAGGCGTACCGAAGTGTGCACAAAGGCTTGGTACGGAGATATGAAGGGCCGTTCCCGGTGATAGCTAAGGTTGGCAAGGTATCTTATCGCCTTGACCTACCTAGCACTTTAAAGATTCATCCCGTCTTCCATGTGAGCATGTTGAAGCCATATCATGAAGACATGGAAGATCCTAGCCGAGGGGAGTCACAACGGGCACCTCCGATTGTGACTAAGTCATTTGACAAGGAGGTTGATGAGGTCCTAGCAGATCGCATTGTTCGAAGGCGTGGAGTGCCTCCTTGCCAACAATTTTTGATAGAGTGGAAGGGATTGTCCGAGTCCGAAGCAACGTGGGAAAGTCAAGCAGACTTGTGGCAGTTCGAAGATAAACTAAAGCATTACGCAGGGGAGGATGTCACGACCCGCTCGATCTTGGCACAAGAAGATCGAGAAATTTAAAATGTTGACGAGTTGGGGCTAACCGGAATATTCTAGACTCCCACAAGTGCATGAAGATTGCTAGAATATGGTGGGACATTCTAGAAACTACAAGCCCCTCACTTGGTGGATTAATCTAGATCATCCTAGTTTAGTCCATAGATATTTTGATATAGATATTTGTATAGATAATTCTAGAGGTGTAATTTAGACCGTTGGATAGAAAAGATCCTAGCCATCCATTTGAGGAGGCTACCACTATAAATAGCTTCGTAGGATTCATTTGAAGAGATAAAGAGAGTGAAGTTGTAAAAAGTATTCATTATTCAATACAAAGTCTTCTTTGTAAGCTCTTGTGTTCCTTCATTGTCCCTTTCTTAAAGTGTTATACTTAGTGCCTTTCTAAGACATCAACGCCAATCGGGAGGCTGACTTAGTGTAATAACCGCGGGGGCGGAAGTTGAAGACACTAAGGCCGCACGGTTCTTGGAAGAAATTAGCAAGTCCGTGACATTATGCTAGCCTCTTGGATGTGTAAAATTAAATAAAAAATGATGGCGGCATGATTTATTAGGCACAAATTGATGGTGGAAGAATTGGGTGGATGAATGATTAGACATTTTATTTTATTTTTTTATTACAAATACCAATTACAAACATGAATTGAATGTACGAACTGAAATTCTCATGTCATCAAATTAATTTGGAAACACAGTGAAAGATGATTATCATTAAAAAAAATTACAAATTTCACTAAACTTTGAAGAATTAAGTTTTCATGATGAAAACATATTATAAATGAAAAAAGAGACAAGAGAATAAAAGTCAATAGACGTATATTATAATGAGAATTGAAGTCTCATATTTTTAGGGAATGATTATGGATACAATAATAATAATTTATAGGATAAAGAGGTAAAATTATTATTCACTAATAAACTTAACATTTACAACAACATACAAATTTTTGCATATACATATATAAGCATGTATATTCACGTGGATCTGCGCGTCAACGTGAATCAGTTTTCCGCTAATTTATTCATTTGGATTAAACAAAAAAAAATCAAATAAAAATAACAAGATCTTGATGCTCAAGAATTTTATGTTCGACCCATATAATTAACATAAAATAATGGGAAATTCCATTTCCTTAGGGAGAAAATCATATTTCGGTGTTGGACGGAGATGAAAGTCTGGCTATTGTAAGGAACCTTTAATTAAATCTATCAATTTACTGAATTTTCGCTCCCATTTTCATGTTATTACTGTTAAATTTCATTTGTACTAAGGAAAAGGAAATCTTCCAACTAGATGTCCAAGTTCAATCCAAGATTTCACGTAATAGAATAAGTATATTATATAATTTAATCTGAGTTAAAAAAATATATAGACATTATAATTAAACTAAAGGGCACATGATTCATTTAGGGTGTCTCATTGCATTCTACTTCAACCAAACAATAATTATAATAATGCAATAGTAAATGAATGAATTAAGACAAACATGATGATCATAATAATTAAGAACGTAGCATTACAAAATCTCACCCTTTAAAATAAATTTCGTCCTTGAAATTAAAACATATCAAATAACTAGAAGTAACTGTCATATATCTCATCTTCACTGTTCCGAAGTTGCTCATTGTATAACATTGTTTCTCCAAAAATACTTATAGAGTTATTATCTTTCTTGAGCACTTTTTGTCTTCACTCTTTTCGATGATTCAATGACTCAAAGCTCGTAACAATATTTGTGGTAAGTTATTTTATAGAAAACAAAACACATTGTGCACTCGTAACAAAATTTGTGGCAAGTTATTTTATTAGACTAACCCATCGTCGTCCTCTCGAATAGCAGAAAGAGTCACTTAAAGTAATCACCCAAATTTCCTCTCTATAAATTTCACAGCATCCTTGTAGAAGCCGAAAAAAATTAGATTCAATCGAAATAAATATTCTAGGCTATTATTTATTATTTTTATAAACATTCACAAATTCTAGTAATACTAACAAAGTACGAAAATTTACTAAAAGTGTATATGATAGAAATCTTAGAATTTTATTTTCTAAGAATTGTAGGAAATTTTGATTGTGATACTTCACCGTTAAATAGAATTTTAGGCTCAACTGTATGCGGTTTGTGTAATATGCCATGCAATCAAATAATTGTTTTATATTTTGTTAAATTGATGGATACTAAATCTGGATTTAAGGGACAAAATACTGGAGTAAACTATTGATGTGAATCCGCATAGTAACAGCGGTTACAAAACCCACAACAAAATTGAAACCGAAACCCAAGCCCACCAACAAGTAAAGGTTTTGGATTTAATTCACAAACGATGAATGAAGCAACCAACAATTAAGAAATTATCGACCTTTTGATTACATAGTTTATAAACCTCAACTAGGGTTGTGAACGCCACAAGAAATTCAATTCATTGTTAAGTTTGATTTGTCCATTAAAGAACAAGAAATTTGAAGCATGAAGCCTCGAGAGAAAATTCTCAATTCAATTCGTGATAAAAAGTCTTGATTCTTACAAAGAAAGAATTAATTCCTATTTATACTAACGCTACAAAACCCTAGAAAATATTTTAAAATGGAAAATAACTCTAAAAGATTACAATGATTGCATAAAATTGGAATTCTAACATAAATAGGAAACTCGATGAAAAAAAAAAAAGAAAAAAAAAAAAGAAAGAAACTTTGCGTGTCGCATTTGTTCTATGCGACCGCATGGTTATATTTGTTGTAGTCGCATGGTTCAAATCAACCCTGCATCTTTGTTCTCGAGTGAAGGGCATGTGGTCGCATGGCATTATTTTTGAAAACTTTTTCTTCTTGTGTAGAATTTCGTGATGATTCCGTATTGTACTCATAAGCGAAAATCCAACTATATCTTCCAAAATATTGAATCCAACGTACCAAACATGATTTTGTCTTCATGACCAACATATAACGTGTTATTTGGCTTGTTAACTTCAACATTTTGGTCCATGTTTGTCTTGAACAAGTAATTGCATGGCTTTGTAGACTCTGATTGGTCTCGCCTTTGCCTTAAACCTCTTCTCGACTCGTTCCGAACTCTTGAAAATTCGTGGCCCACCTTGGATCACATCAAATATGTTAGTTTAATAAGCTGGAAAATTCGTAGTTTGATGTTGACATTGGACAATGAAAAAGATTTTGCTTTGCCTTAGTTTTTAATTGTTTGTTCAAACAATATATCAATACTAAAATGATTAAAACTAAAATTTATTAAAATAAGTACTCAATCACAAAATTCAAACGTATATCAATTAAATGGTGTGCCGTGTTATCGGTACTTAACATAAGCTACGCACTGATTCTTAGAAGATCATTGTTGTACGTGTGTGGTGTGTGAATAGGTCCACATAATATATATTATATCATGATTCACTTACATTTGGAAAAAAATAAAAAAATAATATATAAAACCCAAAATTAAACATAAGCTACGCACTGATTCTTAGAAGATCATTGTTGTACGTGTGTGGTGTGTGAATAGGTCCACATAATATATATTATATCATGATTCACTTACATTTGGAAAAAAAATAAATATATATATATAAAACCCAAAATTAACATGAAGATTAATAAACAAAAATAAGACGATTGTTGCAATAAGGATAGTGAATTTGCTCATAGACAGTTGAATTACCGAATACCAAAGGAAAACATTTTTTTTTTTTAACCTTAAATCTACACAAGAACTTAAATATAACATTCAAGTTGCAATCAAATTATTAATTTTTGATCGAGATTACAATGGTAATAATATTAACGATGAACTCAAAGAAAAAAATAATATTAAAAAAAAAAACATAACATGCATGTAACTCATATAGATGTGACATTGAACTATATCAAGAACTAAATAGATGACAATTTTCAATCTTAGCTTCAAGCATAAACGAAGAATATCATCTAGAAATAAATCATGGGTGTGATTATATGATAAATGGTTCAGCGTTTATTCTCACAAAAACAAAAACTTTGGGATCATTGAGGGTAAATGCCACTTTCTCTTACGACAGTCCATCTCTACAGTTGCCTTGAAATCAAGCCCATCTCATGAGAGTCATAAACATCTAATCTTGTAAGATATGCTAACAACTATTTTCTATCTATCATTATAGAAGAACCTCTTTATTACATTTCTTCTATTGCAAGAGTACGATATTGATCAAATAATATAATGAACCTTTGAGTGAATGGCAGCCGTAATAATAACCACCTTAAGGTAGCGAAATTCCTTGTTGGGTAAGTTCCTACCTATTAACATGGAAACCCTTATTACTTGCACAAATGGAATGGTATCCCAGGCCATTGCTATCTCTATTCGCGCGTTCTTCTCCAGATTATCGTTTCCACTAGGATTATACTTTAGCATTTAATCTAAGTTTTCTAACCACTCCTTGATGAAAGTAAACAAAGAATTATATATTGTGATTTTTAATTTAAATACTTAAAATAATGTAGATGCACATAGGGATTGATTTAGAATTTAAATAATGAAGGGATATTAGGGCAGAACAATTTTATCTATTGATCACTTTCAAGTCTTAAATCAAGATTCAAAATCAATAGTAGTGTACGATTGAATTCTTTTGTTGTATTCAATTTACCCTCCTCAAATTCTTATTGAGCTTATTTAACTAATTCAATTACATATCTTTATGCGAATCAATCTTAAATTAAACGAAGTATTGGATCTAAGAATTCATTCATGGTCGCAATAATCACTATAGGTATCCCTACCCGTTATACTAAATTATTGAATTTTACTAAATGGTCTAAATCTCAAACTCACCTCTCAATTCGTAAAAGATTCACAAAATCATCAAATTAGTGATCAAAAAATTCAATGCATTAACTCATAGCAAAATGAACACAAGCAAGATAAAAGAACAAGAATCTTGAATGGAAGAATAGAGGGTTCCAAATAAATTACATTGTTTGCCCTAATATAAAGTTTAACTACACATGATAGATGAAGAATAACAAATAACAATAATGGAATACATCATCTGGTTTTGAGTTAAGATGTAGAGAAGTAAATGAATCTTGCACCAAGTTCCTCTTTTCGTTCCAAATCTTGATTTCAAATCCTTGAATTATTATTTTTTTCCTCTTGAATTTGCTCTCTAATTCTCTAGTGTTTCTTTTGTCTCAATGTGTGGAATCACCTTTTGAAGTCCTCAATTTTTATATTTATACTCCCATTCACATCTTTCCCAAATTTGGAGTCTCTATGGACTTCTCACGAGCCAAAACGGAGTAACACTAAAAAAAAGTTGGCACAGCGCCTAAGAGCTAGGAAGCAACGCCTAAGAGCCACGATAAAATTTGGTAAATGATGCTAGGGGGCTATGAGTACAGTGCCTAAGCACCAGAGGCAGGCACTGCCTTTCTATCCAAAACCACTTTTTTTTTTCCCGAATCGCAAGGCCTGGACACTTGGTACCTGGTGCCTAGGTGTTGACTTACAACTCTAAATTCGTTTATTTTGGCTTCTTTGTTTACTTTAGTACCCATTTTTACACTGCCTCACCTAACCTTCAAAACAATACTAACAAACACATAAGATATGTTCCATTCTCATTAGATCTAGCAAATAATCTAGTTAAAAATTGTGTAAAGCTCGTAAGTAAAAACACACTTCTTAAATACCCCAAACTCAACCGTTTACTCGTCCTTGAGTAAACAAACACTTACCAAGTGAAAAATTTAGCAATTGCCTGGGTTTTGCTTGGGCAGTCAATCACAGCGAAAAAATTCTGGTTTCTTTTGTTGACTTAAAGTCTTACGGAAACAAATCTTAGGATATCTTTTAAAGTCCTAGGGACGTCCATAAAGGAGGGAGCATGCATTTTAACACATGCACAAGGGTTTGAGAGCATAGAAGGAGGCAAGAAACCAAAATTTGGAAGAACTATTGGTAGAGACAAGAGCAGAGAATTCATAATTTAGAGAGGTAAAAGAGGATGCAAGGCTGAAAATTACAAGGAGTACAAGGGTAAAACATTTTGATTTTTTAAACAAATTTAAGGACATCACCCAAAAGGTCGAGCTCTAAACTATAAATCGAGTGCTTAATGGGAGGCAATCTATTTTTCTATCCCTTTTCACTAACTATTGCATTACACGTAGTTAATTTTAGAGATTGCATTAATTTTGGAACTCATGCATTTAAATGGTTTGTTTTGAACACATTTTAAGTAGTACTTTAAGATTTGCATAGTAACTTAAGCATATTTACTTATTGAGTTCATTTTATTTAGAAATATTTAGTAAGGCTCGTCGTTAACATCCTAGTATTTTATTGAGTTTACATTGAGGTGATATGCATTCTTAAGGTTGCACATAGATTTCATTCTTCAAGCTATTTTGAAAGAATTATCTTTTTCTAGGTATAGAATATTTGCAGAAATGATACTTTTTAGACAGTCTTTCTAATAGTTAGAAGATTAGAATTTTTTGGTGTGAATTCATTATAAATATTTAAACCTTATATGCTATCACTAATATTTATTTTATATTCTTGAAATAGCAAATTAAAGCCTAGCAACAAGAAAAAGTGATGGTTCTCATGACATTTACTAGCCGGACTAGCTTAATCCTTCTACCTATTCGCATCTACCCCAGCAAGTTTCTAATCCTTACTCCTTTACTTTGATTATGTTTTCTCTTACATTGGAGACAATATAATATTTTAGTTTGGGGTGGGTGGGGTGGGGCGGGGCGGGGCGAGG
>NW_019266709.1:236675-253327 GCF_002742605.1 Olea europaea var. sylvestris
GTAGGTATTAGGATACTTGAAAGCAATATACATTATTTTTCAACTATTAATCGGTCTGTATCATAGTATAAAAACCAAACAAACAAAAAGTGTCGAGTTAGCATTAAACGACTTGTCACCTATGATGATATATATTTGTTTGAATTGAGTACATATTTACTTAGATACTGGACAACAACTTAGCTTATATTTTTACTTGAAAACTTATCCACGTTAAATTTGATTATTTGAGCACATAGCTATATTTACTTATCACTTATATTGGGGTATGACTTAATTAAGTGGAATTAATTGTTAAAATTGTTGACCTAGTTTTGAATAAAATTTTCCAAGTCCTTCATACAGAAACCAAAAGTACTAAAAATCAGTTTAGGGTGGGAATATTAGTGCTTGTTTTCATAGAAGTGTGACGGTTTAGAGCTCTCGGATCCTAACGTTAGTTGAAGGAGTTTGAGTTGATGAGTCTAAAACGGGCACTGATTATTTAAAAGAAAAAAAATTCAAATGTCATACATCTTTTACTTCTACACCGGACTTTTACCATGGTCAAAGTTTTAGGTGGATTCCTTTGCTGGAAAATCAATCATAGGCAAATCAAATCAACAATGCATGGATTTGTTTGAATTAAAGCCATTATACATTCAACGTTTTCATCAAAAAGAGTGGTACCACCGAAAGTAGCTGGAATGTATTGAATTAGACAGCACGGCTTCCACCAGTGCACAAATTGCTGCTTTAACAAAGCAGGTGGAGTTAAAATTGCAAACACGTGGACCAAATGCAGTGATAGCTATTTTAGCATATGAGAATTGTGGGAAAACTCACGCTACGAAAAATTTCTTTATGCTTGTTTCTTCAGAGAAACAAGTAAACTTTATTCAAAATGATTTCTGTAATTTCAACACATATAGGAATAATGTCCAGGAAGATAAAACGTCCATAGGGATCATTTCCAAGTAATACAATGACGAATCTGAATGAGCAGCTAATGGCAATAAGAGTAGTAGAAAATGATCTACCTAGGCATCCTGTAAATGATAAAGCATATGTACTCCCACTCTCATTTTTCCAAAGACTTTGAAAGAAGTCGATGGAGGAAAACATTCATGCTATAACTACTAGGAGTGTGGTACAATTATCAAAATTATTGCGAAAATACCAAAAAGAAAGGATGACCAAGAAGAGGTTGATGAAGCTAATATGGAAGAAAAATCAACACCAACCTCAATAGAAAATGGAGAAAGTACAAAAACATCTACTACCAGCCACGAATTCCAGTCATGGCTTACGTAACTCCTATTCCTTTCCCTCAAGAATTCAAGAAGAACAAACAAGACACAAAATTTTAAAATTCTATCGATGTTTTCAAGAAGCTTCAGATCAATATTCCATCCATTGGTGAGGTACTACAAATTTCAAGCTACGCAAATTTGTTGAAGAAGATGTTGACGAAGAAAAGAAAGCTTCCGGAATTTAAAATTTTACATTAATGAAGGAAAGTAGTGTAAGAATACAAAACAAACTTCCTTCAAAGTTGAAAGATCTCGGTAGTTTTACTTTACTAATTTCAATTAGAAATTATTGTTCCATTAATGCATTGTATGACACAGGTGCCAGTATAAATCTAATATCATACACTTTTTACAAGAAATTGTGACTGGGTAAAGTCAAAACAACATTAATAAAACCATAACTAGCTAATAGAATAATTTCAAGGTCACATGGCAAAGTTAATAATGTACTCATAAAAGCAAGAAATTTAATATTTTTCGCAAACTTCATTATGTTGGACATACTAGAAGATCGAGATATTCTAGTTATATTTAATGCATCATCAAACCACGACTGTGGGTGACCTTCCTTCTCTACCACCCTTTCGATCAACATCTCCCTCACACCATCGCCTACCTGCAAATGACCTCGGAGAGCCACAATCTTACTTTGAAGGTTTACATAATAGCCACATAGCACTCTAACATAGTCGGATAAATCGTCGACCCTTTCTATCAACTTTCATCCCAGATTGTCGACCATTTCTATCATCTCTTATCACAGCATGTCGTCATCCTCCACTATAAATTCTATCAACTCTAGACATAGTGCGCCGACCTCCTCTGTCATAAAACGTGTTAGGCGGGCATATAGATCATTGAAATAATGACCCTAACTGTGTATGGAAGATCCACAAAGAAAGTCTCTGGATGGGGGAGAAAGGATTTCTTCTGTGGAGGTGATGCCCTTGGTGGAGGGGGACCGTCGATTAACTGGATTGCACTCCTACACAAATACAATATTAAAAATTATTAAGTTAATTAGTAATTGCTAACTCATACAAAATGGTACTTAAGAAATTATATTCAATTCTCATACTCAATCTCGGTCCAGAATCGAATCGGACATCTGGTCTTCTTCAGCGTACGAAACGGCTAATTGAATGTCAACTAGTTAATAATCATGTAATGAGATTTTAAAATACATAAATATAAATCACAAATGAATAATACTCATATAAGGCTCATTGAGGAGAGCTAATAACTGTTCCTAGGACATTCGTCCATTCGAAATGTTCGCCAATGATGCATTCGAGGGCAGTGTGTCTCCCCTAACTTCGCAAAGCAGGTACCCAATAGGGAGACAATCTTATATGCTCATATCTGCAATACATATAATTATTATATATAAATTCAGTATTAAAAAAAATTAAACGTTGATTTTGTTAAATATATACCTACACCGCTAGGGATAATTCGTAGGCATCATGCTTACGCACGAACCACTTGGGCTTCGAGTGTGATCTAGTGAAAATGTGTACAATGTCCTCAAAACATTTTCGCACCCCACAGATAGTTGTTGAAGACATTGATATCGTCAATGATATCCAGATGGAAGAGGTCGATTGTAGTCTTTTTGTGGTGACATCGTACCATACTCTTAAGGATGTAGAGCATACCAAGCTTCAGTTTTTCTAAAATATAGTCATACCACCTGATTGCGCCAATCAACTGTGATAGAAGCACTAGTTGCTGTCCCTGAAAATATATATCGTGCAGTCCTGTTGCTTCTCTGCATACTGTCAGGAGCTACTTCATCGCCGTAATCTTTAGTCTGGTCATTCGGGCAAACTTGAACATGGAAAACAGAGTGACCTTACCCCTGAGGTCGAAGTGGAAGGCATCGTTGTCAAATGGCCTAAGCAGCCGACAGAGTAGTGTGTCGATGATCTACTCGAAATACTGTACCTCCCTAAATTGATATAGGTGCTAGAGGAAGGATTGGTAAAGAATATCTGCATGCTAATCATCCAGCAGCTCTAGTACTATAGTGAAACTATCAAAGTTACTGCATGCTAATCATCCAGCAGCTCTAGTACTATAGTGAAACTATTAAAGCTACTGTTCCAAGTAGCTTTCCTCAGAATCCATCTCAACTCCTCATCTAGATGGTATTCCATCCTACATAAATTCAAATGTTACAACATTGAACAATAGATAACATAGTAAAGCATAATCTCAGAAAATTAAGCGAATCGAATTGTAACTACTATTCACAAAACATAAATTCATTTTACACCAATACTAATAAAAAAGGAACAAAAAAATGAAAAAATGAAAATGGAGAAAAACAAAGAAAAATGGAAAAAAAAATCTTTTACACAATTGTACCCGTTTCAATGCTAGGAATATAGAATATGGGGTAGAGTGTTTCGTAACAAGGAAGTTCTAAAATTGAGTATGTCTTTATCTGTCATACAAAACATGTTTGAATTTGTGATGGCGTTCGATCAGACAAGAAGGAGTATTTTGTCAAAGTGCTCACATGATGATTGTAGTTGGATATGCAGATCTTCAAAGTTGGTGAAAACAGTGTTGTTCAAATGATTACTAATGGCCAAACATGTACTTCGAACATAATATTAGGATCTCATAGGCAAGTTTCAACATATGTCGTGCTCTTTTGCATCAAGTATAAGTATACATCATCACGTATTATATACACTTCAAACGATATATATAATGACATGTTACATACGTATGGGTTTCCTTGAATTATTTTAAAACATGGAAATCTCGGGGAAAAATTTTGAAAATAATTAGGAATAATCCAGTAGAATCATTCAAGTAGCTACCGAGCTACTTTTATATGCTTGAACAGACAAATCCTGGAACAATCAAAAGAGTGGAGGTTGATAACCACAATAGATTCAAGTACTGCTTCATAGTATTTGGTGCATCGCTTCGAAGATGGGTCCACTGTAGGCCTGTAATTGTGGTCAACGACACATACTTAAATAGACATTACGATGATACTCTATTCACAGCATGTACACAAGATGCAAATAACAGCATACTCATACTCGCATTTGGAATTGGAGATAGTGAAAATGATAGATCTTGGACTTGGTTTTTTGAAAACTTGAAGAATGCTTATGAAAATAGGAAAGGAGTCTATTTTGTATCAGATCGCCACAAATAGTATAAAGAATGCAATTGAACGTGTTTATCTATGACCTATCATAGGATTTATGTATATCATCTTTTACAAAACTTGAAATCTCATTTTGGCAAATCAGGTTACAACATAGCACAAGCATTTAATTAAGCTATTCATGCATACACTTTGTTAGAGTTCGAGTACAAAATGCAAAAGTTAAACACAATCAACGAGGAGATTAGAGATTATCTAGTAAGATATTACTTTCGATCATTTAATAATGTTGCGATTGTTGTAAATCTTACTTATTAATGTTTTGAATTTATAAAATGAAGTTGGACCAGATGGGCGATCACAACTCTACATGCCTGGGAACAGGTATTCCACGATGACGTTTAATATCGTGAAATTCGTGAATGCGGCACAAAAGCAGCAAAGATCTATCCCGTCGTAGCTTTATTGGATTCATTGCGATAAAACTACACGGTCTTGATTTTGTAAGAATAGGGACACTACAGACGGAACTTTCACAAAGTTAAGTACGAGAAATTGAAGAGAGAAATGAGCACAGATTTGAAGAATACGAGTGTAGTGATGATATTTGTTATATGAAATCTAATATATGTGACCTAGAAAAACTAAAAGAACTTTAAATCTGTGACCTAACATTTTTGGTTATATCTGTGTACAGGTTTTTTCAACCAACTAAACAATATTTTCGATTGCTGACAAGGGATTATCATCTATCGTTGATATAGATCAGTGTATTTGTACATGTTAGATGCTTCAAGTTGATTTAATAACATCTCTACACATATTGGCAGTGATAGCAATCACGAAGGATGATTTATACGATTATTACTCGTACTTTTACACATGAGTGGCGTACATGAATGCATACCAAGATACTGTTTACCTAGTCAGAAATTCAAATGAATGGATTGTGCCGCGAGAAGTAGAAGGCAAAATTGTATTAGCACCTAATCAAAAGAGTAGTTCAAAAAACCTGTTGAGAAGTGGAAAAGATCATCCTATGAGAGAAAACAAATAGTGAAATGTGGATGTTGTCAAAGAAGTGGTCACAATCGCAGGACGTGCACAAACTTGCTTTTGTTAAGCCAAAACCAACCAAATAAAGTGAAATGATACCGACAATGTCATTGTAGTATTCATTATTTCATTCATTAGTTGGCCTAACATATCATATGTTCAGAATAAAAATTGGCCTCTGAAAATTGATAAGTGCTGTTCGACAAATTTATCATTTATTCATGATCACTAGAAAATTATATGTGATATTTCAAAATGTGATATAACACTCTTATATGTAACTTTTGTGAGTGAAATTGAAACTCTGAGATGGATTACTGTAAATGTATAATTAGAAAAAATTTGCAAATGTTTGGAATAAATATGTAAAATGTGATTTATGATCTATTTATGATTTGTGTCCTGCACACAGTGACTTATGATCTCAGTTATTAAACAGTGAAATGTTAACCTAAGAAATGTAACTTGCTATTGCTATCTAAAATATAAACTAAATGAGACATACTATCGATATTATAAAATCAGTGACCTGCTAGAGATGATACTTGTGACCTATAAAAATGTGACATGTGGTCTATGCCCATGAATTTGTGACATGTAACATGTCCACACAATATCGTGATGTGTGATTGGCACACTCAACTTTATGACATATGACTCGTGCACACAAAGCTATGACCTGTGAACTATACATAGAAGTATGTGACTTGTAATACACAACTATGTAACCTGTGACCTGTGAGCACAAGTATGTGATAAATGACCTATGACACACAACCATGTCACCTGTGACCTATATAAAAAAAATGTGACCTGTGCGGATAGATATGTGACATGTGACCTATGCATACATGTCTATGACCTATAACTTGTGTGCACAAATATGTGACATGTGACTTATGCGCAGAAATCTATGACACAACTATGTTAGCTGTGACCTATACACAAATACATGTAAATTGACATTAGCACGCAGATATTTGACCAATGATTTATATAATGTACAATAAAATAAGAGAATTGTGGCATGTCGATAATATTATTAAAACATTTGTAAAACTAGTAACAAATCGAAAGACACGTGAACAATTGAACTTTCAATCTATTGCATTAACATAAATGATTCAAAATATTTAGGTATCCTGTTTCTAATATTCATAAACATTGAACAACTATTAATCATTAAACTAAGATTCTACAATCACTCTACTTCAATGCTCTCTTCCTTTGGCTTCACCAGCTTTGTCACCTTCTTGAACTCCTTATGTTGAAAGAGTTGTGTAATAATCTCAAACCTTGCTCGGCTAGCACCAAACGTCATCGACATGGACTTCATGTTGCTATGAAGCATCTATTCTGCATTCTTAATCAAAAACAAATCATAAAGCAGCATATCAAAATTGATAGTATAAGTATAATATAAAACTTGTGAACAAAACGAAGTCACAAATGTACTCATTCTATTGATGTGGAATATTATCAGCATCAATACTGTCATACCAATTGGATTTTTATTCGGTTCAGTAGACGTTCTTTTCCAGATGTCCAAACTAGTTATTAAATGTGAGATAATTCTTGCAAATTTTTCAATCCCAACATTTACCATTTGTTATTGGTACGTCTGTAGCTTGAATTGAATACGTATAATTTATGTTATCTTATGTCCAGACAACAAAGCATCCAATATGCACAATTCGTGGACAGAATTGACAAAAACACATTCAACTTCAGCCTAAGGATGACCAAATTCTAATCGACTACCTGTAGCAACTTCAACAATATATAAATTTGTCATTATCACGTTTAGCTCTTTTGTAAATTGGGAATTTTTTTTTTATCTTAGCCTGAAACAAAGAGTCAGTTGTCGTAGTACTCAATATGGAGTCCCGACTTTTTATTGCAAATTGTCGTAGATAATAAAAATATACGTTAATGTGCTGTCAAATAAGAAAGAAAGTTCATCAACATTAACACGTGACTTGAACAAAATGAGTTGTGATTTGTGCAATGTGCCCTCATACAGATGTAATTGTGAACTCTGCGCTCAAAGATGTGACCTGTGACCCACGTACACAAATATGTGACATGTGACCTGTTCACATACATCCGTGACCTATAACCTGTGCATACCAAATCCATGCCTTGGTACATATGCACACAAATTTGTGACTTGTGCTCAATAATATGTGTCTTGTGATGTGTGCACAGAAAGTTGTGACCTGTGACATGTTCACACAAATATGTGACCAATGGCCTGTGCACCTGAAGTTGTGACCAGTGCATACGAATATGTAATTTGTAACCTACGCGCATAAATTTGTGACTTATGACCTAAACTTTGTGACCTGTGCGCACACATCAATGACCTTTGAACTTTACAATACTACTTGTAACAATTGGATCATATCGTGCCACTCAACGATGATTCTGAACATATAAGCTCATGCCACCATGTTTTAGATCATATCGGGAATGAATCGAGGACAAAAGATGGACGAATGATGTCATCTGTATCGTGAAATTTCTTTTTGAAACATAAAATGAACAAGAAATATTAAGTAAAACCCTAGATATCTTTGTTGGTGTTCTTGAACTTCTAAATCTTTAGTTTTTGACGACCCTGCATTTTCTATATTGCCTTCCACCAACAGATTTTGCAACTCCAGCCATTGCATGAGTGCAACAATCTGTGCATCTTTGTCATCTAATGACTTTGTTAACTTTTCAATGGCTAACAGTCATCGCTGGATCGAGTGATTCCGTGCATGTGCCCAATGTCGCTTCCGTGACCATCACTAGCTCGAGTGACTCTTCATAAGAAATGTAGTCTCCCCATTTCGCAGAAAAGTGGCATGAGATGATCTAGACATGGACTTGCCACAACAGATGAACCAGAATGAGAGTTTTTCACCAAACTTTGATATATTCTGTCAAACAAGAGCCCGGCTTCTTGGAAGCAATTTTAATTTTACCTTTACTTGAGAACCTCCTCAGTGGAAACCAGTTGGGATTTTTCAAATTTTGTTTGGGCTCTGATCGCCTAGAAGAGTTCAACAAGTGTATCCTCAAGAAGGGTCATAGTTTCCTTCCCCTTTTCGTTTGTCATTGTTGATATAGTGGTTTGAAATTTGAAAATTCTGAGATTAAAAGAGGAGAGTGCAAGAAAGTTCCTCTGGACATGAAAAGAAATTTATCATACATATTTCATGTATTAAAATATAGAAATAGTCACAAATTGTATTTTTGATAAATAAAAGTAGATGTTGATCTTCTTATGTTAGCAACAAGTACACAATCCTCTGATTGATGATCTAAATATTTGAAGATGTATGGCCACATGGCTTGAATCTTGGACTTCAAGATTTGTTGAAGACTTGATTTGTGAAGAACTTAACTTGTTTGACACTTAGACTTCAACCTCGGGACTAGAACTTGAATTTGTTTTGATTTGAAGATGACTTGGACCTTTTTAGATTTGCTTGAATTTCAAAAAGACTTTGATCTTCTAGGTATTTCAGTAGATTTAAATGGGCTAATTATTTAGATATCAACCTGGTCCATTCAATTGTTTTATTTATTTATTTGATGTCTACAATATGTCACATAACTTAGCAGTCACGTAATTTCTACCTTGAAAAATATATAGATGAATTTTAGTAAATAATAGTGATTGAAATATGAATAATTATAAGCAAATTGAGTCTCAATATGTTTCAATTTCTTTCTAGAAAAGAATTTAGACAAATTTAAAAACTATCAATAAAATTATAACTTGTTATTCTTATTATTTAGACATTGTATGAGTCCTTTTTTTTTTTTTTTTTTTTTTGAAAATTGAGTTTTGTAATAGTATTTTTTAAAAATATGTGTAGTTAAAAAGTGAGAAAATTTTTGAGTTTACATTTTATTGAGAATGTATAAAAAATGAGTTTGTAAAAAATTGAATTTTTAAAAAACGAGCTTAGTCAAATACTTAACCCTTGTTTGAGCTTCATTGTTCTCAACACTCATTTTCAATGGCATATTTTCTCATAAAATAATTTTACAGGTAAATTTAATAAAAAAAATCTTCTTTTTTAATCATATATACTCCAAAAAAATTATTATTTTAAAATGCATTATTCCCAAAAAAATAGGGTTCAAACATGGCTTAATAATAACTTTTTCCTTATTAAGTTGGTATTGAACCTTTAGGTTTCTCAGGGACTTACATGTCCATTTCAATAATTAATATAGAATACGACAAAACGCATCTTCGACTACAAATGAATATGTCCAAATGCAGATCATTTGAGATTTCTCAAGTTGTGATAATAAATATAAAATATACAGTGCGCCTCAAAATAATATTAAACTAATTTCATTGGGAATAGAAAAGCACAAAAAGTTAACTAATCCGACGGAGTTGCCTAATTTTTTAGAGTTCTGCTTCTGCGCCAGGCTCAGAAACAGGGTAAAAAATAGGGGGCTGAGGTGGCATCCCTCAGCCCCCAGATCCCATACATTTTTTTTTTCAGATTCGACGGTCGAGGTGGAAACACCTCGGCACCCTATTTTTTGGCCTTTTTTTGCCTGGACAAGAGGCATTTTCGAATTTTTTATTATAAAAAAATGTAGTCCTCAACATAGATGGCATTTCTGCCACTGATAAAGATAATTGAGAAAATTGCACCTTTCATCTTGAACAAATACAAGTACTTACAATGTAGTCCTTGTTCAATTTATTTATTTTTATTTACTTAATCATCAACCAACATCACAATATATGGGGCGCCGTCCAGTTTACAAGCAATCACTATTAACTGCAACTCATTATTTTAAAAGAACGATTTATCTGTGAAATATGATTAAAGTTAAAATCATATCATTGTTTCGATCTATTGAGTTTAAACCTGATTTGGTTTGATTTAAAATCCAATAAAAATCTTAAATCAAAGTCATTAATTAATTTTAATCACACGTTCATGGAACTGAAAACTTTTTAACAACACATTTCATCAACTTCTATCAAAACCTACGAAAAAACTGATTTTAATCTCTATCAAGCATAAGCTTAATTTAATTTAATATGCCAAATATTATAAATATTTAAAGTTTTATTTATAAAAAATTTGATAAATTGTGTCTAATAATAAAACTGAGAGTATAATAATTATTTAAATTTAAAAAAAAAAACTATCTTTTGAAGAGTGAAATGGATAGACTATGATGGAAAGGACTTAGTGCTCATTTAGATCTATTTTTTGGGGTTACTATTCATAAACAAAATTGCATTTGGATGAAATTGCAGCTACCTCTATAGATTGGTATGAATGGCGAAATTTTCCCAAACTAATATGTGCATATTTTGTTGTATAATTGAGTCCATTGACCAGTAGTCGACTTTCATTCTCTCTTTCATTCATCTCTTTGATCTCCTGCTTCCTGTCTTACAAAAAAAGATAACAATGGCTATCGTCGAAGTTTCTCTAGATCCAATTCTCTCTGCTTTGCTTGAGAAGCTGGCCTCTGGTGAGCTGCTGAAATTTCTGCGTCGCATTGGAATAGATGCCCAGATGAAAGGATGGCGTAGAACTTTGTTGATGATCCAGGCTGTGCTTACTGATGCTGAAAACAGGCAAATAACAAGCCAACCTGTGAAAGAGTGGCTGAACAATCTGGAAGATTTGGCTTATGATCTTGAAGACTTCGTGGATGAGTTGAATACTGAAGCTTTGCAGCGCAAATTAAGGAAAAACAAAGGTAGCTCCAATATGGCAAAATGGCTCATCCCCAATAATCTTTCTTACATTGATTTCATGTTTAATCGCCGGATTGCTTCCAAGCTAAAAGAAATTAGTTTTCTATTGGAAGATATATCCAAAAATATCGAAGTTCTCAGTTTAGGGGAGAATGTGTGGGTGAGGCCTTTTGAAAGATTGCGAACTTATGCAAGAGTTCCAACAACTTCGTTTATCGCAGAATCAGAAGTTTATGGAAGAGCAAAGGACAGAGAGCAAATACTCAAAATCTTAGTTGGTGTTGAATCAAATGATAGTCAAATAACTGTGGTACCAATTATTGGCATGGGAGGTGTCGGCAAAACAACTCTTGTCCAACTAGTATATAATGATGAAAGATTGAAGGACAAGTTTGATCTGAAGGCATGGGTTTGCGTTTCAGTTGAATTTGATGCTGTAAGAGTAACAAAATGCGTTCTTGAGTTAGTTTCTGGTGAAAGGTGTGATTATGAAGATTTTCCCACACTTCAGAGCAAACTAAAGGATATCCTTTCAAACAAGAAATTTCTGGTAGTTTTAGATGATGTATGGAATGAATATTATGACGATTGGGACATCCTACGCCGTCCTTTTCTTGCTGGAAAACCTGGAAGCACAATCATCATTACCACTCGACAAGAAAGAGTGGCCAAAATCATGTCTGGAATTCCAGCATACCTTCTGAATCAGTTATCAGAGGGCGATGCATTATCATTGTTAGCTCGACATGCATTTGGAGCTAAAACTTTTGACCGACATCCAGATTTAATAGAGATTGGCAAGTCTATGGTAAGAAGATGTAAGATGTTGCCCCTGGCAGTAAAGGCCCTTGGGAGAGTTCTTTGCAACACAGCAGGTCGTGAAGAATGGGAAGAGGTGTTGAAAAGTGAGATCTGGATGGATGAAGAAAAGAGTGAAATTCCTCCTGCTCTAAAACTGAGTTATCACTATCTTCGTCCGGAATTGAAAAGATGCTTTGCTTACTGTGCGCTCTTTCCCAAGGACTATATGTTTGAAAAGTTGCATCTAGTGCACTTTTGGATGGCGGAAGGTCTTGTGCAGGAATTTGTGAAAGATAGGTTAATTGAAGATGTAGGTAGTCAATATTTTGATGAACTGTTGGATAGATCATTCTTCCAACAATCAAGTACCAATTCTTCATGCTTTGTGATGCACGATCTCTTTAATGATCTAGCTAAGTTAGTTGCTGGTGATAGATGTTTGAGGATGGATGATGCCCTCAAGGAAAATCTTCCTAGTAAGATTTCTCAAAAGGTCCATCACTTGTCATTCAAGCGCACTGGGTATGACACTTATCCTAGATTTAGTTTTCTCAACAAAGTTAAAAAATTGAGAACTCTTTTGTCACTACCTGTTGATGCGTATTCAAATTACATATCACAAAGAATTTTGCTTCACCTATTACCAAATTTGTACTGCTTAAGAGTGCTATCCTTGAATGGTTATTCAATTTATGAGTTGCCAGATTCTATTGGTGATTTAAGACATCTACGATACCTAGGCCTTGCTCAAACTTTACTGAAGTGGTTGCCTGAATCTGTGAGCACCCTTATCAACTTACAAGTGTTGATTATAAGAGGTTGTTGGAATCTTACCAAATTACCCACAAGCATGGAAAATCTTATTAATCTTCGGCATCTGGACATTGCAGCTACTCCTAAATTACATGAAATGCCTCATGGAATTGCTCAACTAACAAGTTTGCGAACGTTAACTAAGATGACTGCAAGTGAAAGTAAAGGAATGGGGTTAAAAGACTTGGGCAATTTATCATTTCTACAAGGTGAAATTTCTATCGAGGAATTGCAGAATGTTGTGAATGTTCAAGAAGCAATGGATGCGAGGCTAATGGATAAGCCAGGCCTTAACAAAATAAGGCTGCAATGGAATGAAGTCTTTGATGATTCCCGGAATAAATTCTTTGAATTGGATGTGCTTAATGCATTAAAGCCCCATGAAAACTTATCAACACTTGAAATTAAGTATTTCGGGGGTATGAATTTCTCTAATTGGATTGGAGATTCAGCATTCCTTAAGTTAGCAAAGGTAAGCTTCGAATTTTGTGAAAATTGCGTAACTTTGCCACCATTAGGGCAACTACCTTTGCTAAGAGACTTGAGCATTCGAGGCATTCGTCAAGTGAAATTGATTGGAGCTGAATTTTATGGAAATAGAGGCCATGGAGAATTACCTTTTCCATCACTCATTAGTCTGACTTTTGAGGACATGTGTAACTGGGAGGAATGGCTTGGAATAGAAGGTGTTATCGAACTTTCTCAGCTACGCAAATTGAAGATAAGTTGTTGTTCAAAATTGGTGAGGCTTCCAAATCTCTTACTGCCTTCCCTTTGTGAATTAGAAGCTACAGAGTGTAATGAGGTGGTCCTAAATCATATGCAGAATTTGGAATCTTTAACCCAAATACGATTGACTAGAATTTTTGGATTAACTTCAGTTATCAATGCATTTTTACAGTTTCCTTTTAAACTTGAAAGTTTTGAAGTTATTGGATGTGATGATCTTGAGACTCTATTTCCAAGTGATAGTACTGCACGAAACCTAGTCAACCTAAGAAAAGTAGTTGTTGAAAGTTGTCCTTCGCTATTGTCCCTTCAAGAGATTGATGTTCTTCCTGATCTTAGGACACTTACAGTAGAACAATGCAGAGCTCTAGAGTGGTTGCCTACTAAAATATCTTGTCTTGAGGAGGTATTTATCAGAGAGTGTCCATCTTTGAAGACAATGATGAACCTACAGGATTGCAGCACCTCACTCTCATCTCTTTTTGTTAAGCATTGGGTGAATTTGAATTTAACAAATTTACTAGGCTCCGGCCACAATTACGGAAGTCTCACTGAACTATACATATGGTCTTGTGATGGTCTAGAGTATTTTCCACATGGCGGCTTGCCCACGCCAAATTTAAAAATACTAAATTTAAGAGGTTGTCAACATCTCAAGTCCTTACCCGATAGGATGGAACTACTTTGGTCCCTTTTGTACCTGGAGGTGAATTATTGTTCTTCATTAATGGAAATCTTTTCCCAAGAAAATAGTCCCCCAAATCTGTCTCACCTTGATATCAAAGATTGCGGGAGGAAACTAAAGCCCCTGGGGGAGTGGAACCTACACAAACTCACCTCTCTTAAAAACTTCTGTTTTGGTGGATGTCCGAAGCTGGTTTCCTTCACTAACAATGCTGACAAAGAACAATGTGTGCTTCCTCCATCTCTAATTCAGTTGGAGTTGGTTGACCTGCCAAATCTGACAACCCTATCAAAGGACTTCCAAAACCTCACCTCTCTCCAACAACTACGCATCTATAGATGCCCAAAGCTTGTGGCATTGCCTTTGGAAGACCAGCTTCAAAAGCTTTCGAGCCTTTGGATTCGAGACTGCCCACTTATTAAGAAACGGTGTTTGAGGAACAAAGGAAAGTACTGGCCCATCATTGCTGACATTCCCGACGTCGAAATTGATTTTTATTCCATCTATGATTCATTTCCGTGAATTCAATTGCACGAGGTAACAGATTCAATTTCATACCTATGAATCTCAACATCATTTCATGCAAACACCTTTCGACATTTAGTCAATTTTTTTTCATATCAGAATGTGAATTTTCTGCATCTAATAGTGAATCTACACTTTCTGTAATAGTTATTCAAGCGTTCATGCTACTCTGTGTCTCATATGTGTGCTCTGTTGTGCGGTAAAAATCAATGTCTGAGCCGATGTACGAACAATCAAGTAATTGATTGGCTATGGCACTAAAATCAGTCTCTCTCTCTCTCTCCTCAACTTGTATGTGTTTTACTAACAGAAATTCTATCAAATAGATAAATGGAGTGATAGTTGTTTTTTCAATTAATTACCTCAACTTGGATGGAATATGTGGTTAAATTATTAATATTTGCTTCGATCTTCTTTAGGAAACCGGAAATGCATTGATTTGACTTACTATATGTTTATGCATTTTTTAGATTGGAAGTTCTTACATCTTTTGAATGGAACTAATATTTGTAGGCATTTTCTGATTACTTGAAAGAACGTGAGATGGAATGAAGGTGCCTCTTCTATTAGATCTTAAAGTAAGTTTCTTTTTCGAATATACTTTCTGCATTTTCAGAGAGAGTGTGTGTGTGTGCAGTGTAAAGGCCGCAGTGAAATTATATGGTAGGATATGTGACTGAAGCTATGTTCAGTTGCCTTTTTTATTACATGATTTTAGTAAATATTTTTCTGACTTCCTCAAAACGAACTTTTCCTTTTGGGGGGGTTCCCTTCTGTAATGGTCAAACAATTTGTTTTGACTGTGAAAATTGTCTTGACTGGGCAAGAATCCTTTTTCATGTTATTTTGTTGATTTTTAAGTTATTACAATTGTTATTTGATAAATTTTCTTGATTTCATAGATTAATCTCCGTTGATTTAGTTTCTCGTGTCCATTTTATTTTTTAAGGAAAAAATGTTTTGTGTGTGTGTGGAAAGTATATCCATCTGTATGTGGAAGCATATTTCATATAAAACATATATTCACCTTCTTTTGTTAGGTAACTATGAAGCTTTGCACATCTGCTTTCCATAATGTTTACTCTTGCAAATTTTATAGGCTAATGTTGCTAAATCTAATTTCTTTCAGTTCAGATGATGTGATGATTATTGATAGTGTTAAAGATTACTCACCAGATTGCTGAAATGATAGGGTTGAGAAGTGACACTGAATTTCTCCAAGCTTTCGTAAGTTTTGCCTCACTTGTTAGTTTTGGCTGACTTCAACTTTAATAAGTTTGTTGAGCCAAATATTTCTTATTAACAGCATCGACGTACTTAATTTATTTTACGCTTGAAACAACAAATGTATGTTTCCTCCTCTTTTCTTCTGGAAGCTACATCAAAATGGAATTGTCTTCTATGTGAAGATTTTCTTCTTCTGAATTGCAGGTACGCACTATCACATAAGTTGACGTCTCTCTATATGGCAGCATATGAGCCATCAGGTAGACATGTTCAACTGAGGTTTCTGGGCAATCATTGGCAACTTCATCTCAAGACAGCTCCCATTTCAATCCTTATCATACGACATGGATCACTGCACCCAGTGTAGCATTGTCTGGGATGACAAAGGTAAAATCCTTATTATGGTTTAGGATGTTGTCATCCCCCCTGAATCACCGTTTGTTTTTCAGATTGAGTGCAGTGGCTTTTATTGATTTTTCACCGAGAAAAATACTTCAAATTACTTGAACAGTTAGCCTCGTATGTATTGGTTAACTAGTCTTGTGTTTTTTTTGTATGCATTTTTTATTTTTATTTTTTGTTTATTACTTTTGTTTGATGCTATAGCTATCTGTGATTAATTTTGCAATGATAATATTAGGCTTGCTGTGA
>NW_019266709.1:271211-273121 GCF_002742605.1 Olea europaea var. sylvestris
TGACTTACTATATGTTTATGCATTTTTTAGCCTTATGTGTGGTGTGCATTTTTTAGATTGGAAGTTCTTACATCTTTTGAATGGAACTAATATTTGTAGGCATTTTCTGATTACTTGAAAGAACGTGAGATGGAATGAAGGTGCCTCTTCTATTAGATCTTAAAGTAAGTTTCTTTTTCGAATATACTTTCTGCATTTTCAGAGAGAGTGTGTGTGTGCAGTGTAAAGGCCGCAGTGAAATTATATGGTAGGATATGTGACTGAAACTATGTTCAGTTGCCTTTTTTATTACATGATTTTAGTAAATATTTTTCTGACTTCCTCAAAACGAACTTTTCCTTTTGGGGGGGTTCCCTTCTGTAATGGTCAAACAATTTGTTTTGTCTGTGAAAATTGTCTTGACTGGGCAAGAATCCTTTTTCATGTTATTTTGTTGATTTTTAAGTTATTACAATTGTTATTTGATAAATTTTCTTGATTTCATAGATTAATCTCCGTTGATTTAGTTTCTCGTGTCCATTTTATTTTTTAAGGAAAAAATGTTTTGTGTGTGTGTGGAAAGTATATCCATCTGTATGTGGAAGCATATTTCATATAAAACATATATTCACCTTCTTTTGTTAGGTAACTATGAAGCTTTGCACATCTGCTTTCCATAATGTTTACTCTTGCAAATTTTATAGGCTAATGTTGCTAAATCTAATTTCTTTCAGTTCAGATGATGTGATGATTATTGATAGTGTTAAAGATTACTCACCAGATTGCTGAAATGATAGGGTTGAGAAGTGACACTGAATTTCTCCAAGCTTTCGTAAGTTTTGCCTCACTTGTTAGTTTTGGCTGACTTCAACTTTAATAAGTTTGTTGAGCCAAATATTTCTTATTAACAGCATCGACGTACTTAATTTATTTTACGCTTGAAACAACAAATGTACGTTTCCTCCTCTTTTCTTCTGGAAGCTACATCAAAATGGAATTGTCTTCTATGTGAAGATTTTCTTCTTCTGAATTGCAGGTACGCACTATCACATAAGTTGACGTCTCTCTATATGGCAGCATATGAGCCATCAGGTAGACATGTTCAACTGAGGTTTCTGGGCAATCATTGGCAACTTCATCTCAAGACAGCTCCCATTTCAATCCTTGTCATACGACATGGTTCACTGCACCCAGTGTAGCATTGTCTGGGATGACAAAGGTAAAATCCTCATTATGGTTTAGGATTTTGTTATCCCCCCTGAATCACCGTTTGTTTTTCAGATTGAGTGCAGTGGCTTTTATTGATTTTTCACCGAGAAAAATACTTCAAATTACTTGAACAGTTAGCCTCGTATGTATTGGTTAACTAGTCTTGTGTTTTTTTTGTATGCATTTTTTATTTTTATTTTTTGTTTATTACTTTTGTTTGATGCTATAGCTATCTGTGATTAATTTTGCAATGATAATATTAGGCTTGCTGTGAGGATGGACAGAAGGAAAAGAAAGTGAGGGATCCACACAAGCGAAAGATTCCTCCAAGTGCTTTTTTGTTTTCATGTATGCCCCATTTGTATTTTGAGTGTGTCCATCTTTTCTGTCTATTTTTTTTGGAGTCCATTTAATTGCAAGAATGGAATTTGGATGGAAAGAAAACGAATTCTAGAGAATTGAATTGCCTATAATTTGTTTTATTGGGAATCGTCAATTAAATGTGTATGATTGGTATAATTTTTCACCTGAAAAATGTTGAAATTTTGAATCTTTTGGTATTCGTTTGGCTTTGATTTTCATTAAAATTGGCAATTAAATGGATATAATTTGTTACAATTGTGGATATAATTTGTTTCCATTGCAAAAAAAAAAAAAAAATAATAATAATAATAATAATAATAAATTTTAAATTTTTAAAAAAAAATCTGGAAAACTGATTT
>NW_019266709.1:273214-292778 GCF_002742605.1 Olea europaea var. sylvestris
TCAAGAAAATGTTTGCAATCAAACAAGAAAAAATGTGGAAAATTCCTCAAATCAAACAGGGCTTTATATTTTTTTATGCCGTTTGCCAAAAGGTTAATTAGACCATTAATCTGTTCGTGTTGTTTGTGTTTTTAGTGAGGAAATGGTACAAGGAAAAATATTCGAATAACAAATCAATTCTTGTGAGTTCGTCATTCTTTTTTAATTTTCTTTTAAGCTTAAATGATTAATGCAGGCAATTTGCTCTTGGAGTATTCACGATAATTTTCTTTACAATTTCAGGTATTCCTTTTGGGAATAAATAATAATATATGTTGGAAAAGCTAGTGGAGATGAGAGAAAGTCATGAGTGATGAGGTAACTGTTTGCAATCCAAGATATTATTTATATTTAATTCTTCTAGAGAAATTTCCTAATGTTATGACAAAAATAAAGAAAAACTCCCTTTGTGCAGAAGGCACGAAAACAAGAGAAGGAATATGAGCATAAATGGTAGATTACAATAAGAATTTGGTAATCCATTTATGAGAAGCATAGTGTTATATAGTATTTAGCCATTGTTTGTCAATCATTCTCTTACATTTTATCACATTATTTTTTCTACAGTACTCATTTTCAACCATACATTCTTCATTAAAATAATATTGTATATAAATCAAAAACTTTTCCTTTTTTTTAACCACACATTTCAACATCAATCACTTTTCCAAACTCCAATTCTTGAAATTAAAGGGTGACAAACAGGGCCTTAGTTTTGATTGCAATGCTGAAATGATTTGTGCCATACTTATTTTTATAGACTTGAGGCGCTGATGATGAGTCTGACAAATCAAAGTCTAAGATTAATGGTGATGAGGACTATGAGAGCAGTGGGGACGTTAGTTGTGATTAAGCTATGATATACAACTTTTTTGCAGTTAAAACTTGGCAACTATGTTGACTTACTAAAAAAAAGGTTGAACCCCAATCTTGAGGGCTTCCATCGCCCTGTCTTTAGAGCTTTGTGAGGGAGGTAAATTGTGGGATATGCCCAGCAAGCCAAAGAACAATAACTGTCTTTACACTGCGCTTACAAGGAGTTTAATTCCATGTTTCAGGAATCGAACCCCCACACTGCGGCTGCCAGCAAGACGTGAGATAACCTCACTCCTATCCTTTGCACCACTAGGCTATGCCTCGAGGGGCAACTATGTTGACTTATTATTTAATGCAGGAGGAAGACAATGAGTCAGCGCTATCACATAAAACTGGATTTTGGATTCAAGCTCAGAACTAACAATCTTACTTCATTAATTTGTGTTTGGGCTATTTTGTAAAATGCTTGAATTCAAAGTGATTTAATTGAATTGGTAAAATTAGGATTTCATGAAGAATTATATATATATTATTCATTTATTTATTTATTCTACAAGTTGCTAAGGTGTTCGTTTTTCTTTTCACCATTGGACAAGTGCCTCTTCCCTACCATTAACTGAAGCAAAAAAGAGAGGAAACACGCCCCTCGGAGCATAACTCAGTGGTGCAAATGACAGAAGTGAAATGGTCTCAATTTTGTTGGTAGCCGTAGTGTAAATGCTCAATTCCTGATATATGAAATTAGACTCTTTGTGGGCACCAGTGTACGGGTAATCTCTTATTCTCTGGTCTGTTGGGACATATCCCGCGATTTACCTTTTTCACGATGATCCAGAGGCAGGGTGGTGGGGGACCTCAAGGTTAGTGTTCAACCTTTAAAAAAGAGAGGAAACACATCCCTTGATTTCCCTTTTCGGTATGCATATTTATTTTGAGGGAACGAGTGAAGGAAGAGGAGGTTGTGTGTATTTTGACCCATGAGCAAAAAATGACGGACTTCAACAAGAATTTGGTAATTCCATATATGATATCATCTACTACAATGAATCATGTGCATCGCACATATCAATAACTAGTTTGATAAATATTTAATGTGTTACAGCAAGCAGCTCATATATTTTTAAATCATTAAAATGTCATTGCTTTCATGAGATCATAACGGTTAAAAATGCTAGAGAGAAAAACATTAATTTATTCAAATCTTTAAAACACCTCTTATGGTGCATGTAGATTTAATTTTTCTATAGATTGACGTGTATAATTTTGACGAAGATGACATTATTGTTTTGTGGATTTCCCTCTGGTCGTCCATCCTCAATACAAGCCTAAGCTTAGAGTTTGATTAGAGACTCGTAGCTCAGTCGTCCACCCGGTCAAGAAAATTGTTAATTTGGCCAATCACTATAAGCCTACGGGTCGACCACCTACGTGGCCCATTTTGTTTATATTTCGTTGCAAGCTCTAATTCACGTCGGTTGATGATGTGTTGTTGACACTATATTTGATTCGTACATAGTTTCAGTTATTTCAAGAGTTAGAGGAGGAGGACAAACCAACTATGAAGGATTTAGCAACACCTTTTTTAAGAGCAGTCGAGGAAACTGTCCCCTTGGTTGAGCCCCATTTTTGCCAAGAAAATACATTTTTGAATAGTGTAATGATGTAAATTGTGTGGTTAAAAAATAAGGGAAAGTTTTAGATTTTCGTGTTATATTATTTTATTGGAGAATGTGTGGTTTAAATGACCTTAAAACAGTATTTAAGAATGTATTTTTTTAAAAAAAAGGGGCTCAAACAAGCGCTATATTAGTTAAGTGAAGCCAACGTTCTACCAAAGCAAACAAAAAGATTTATGGCAACTGAGGATGATCAAAGTCACATTTCACTTATTATCCTTCCATTCCCATCTCTTTTTGATTAAATATCATTTTAGTATCACGTGGATGATCAAATTTGGAGAATATTACCTTACTTCTATGATATGTAAGCACTACTTACAAATAACAATTTTTTTTTTTTTAAAGTATCATACGTTTGTATAATGATATTTGTAAGCAGTGCATTACAAACAACAACCTATGCTTACCTATTTGCTGTAAGCATATGTTGTAGTAAAATCTCCAAACATTTCTTTTCCTTCTTAGTATTGTCTGATACAATCACATAGAAATGGATAAACTCTCCTGAAATCCTCAATTTGGCCACATACTGACACCTAATTCACCTTTGCAAATCCATAAGCATTGGGCTAGTGCAAAAACAAAGACCAGAGGAATCTAATTTTCACTCTAATAAATAAATAAATCAATTTAAATCAAGAAAAAGCTTTGCCCTTTCTTCTTCAACCTCAAAAAGAAGCATAGTCAATATCATTATTTACATTTCACAATATAATCAATTATAAAGATCAATTTGAGAAAAATAAAATAAAATAAAATAGTTTATTGGCTCAAAACCCACCTAAACTTTTACCTTATTGCACAATACTCCCTTCCTTTTCATATTGACAAAAAACCCTTGTATGAGCTCTGAGATGCTGAAGACTTACCTATTGTCAATTTTTGCTAGTTTAGACGTTAAAAATAGTAAAGATGGTCAAATTAGAAAGGAATAATTGAAGTTGTGATTCCAAAATTTTATTTTTGCAAATTATGCCCAAATATTTTATTTGTGCCACAATCTCAAACCTTTAAAAATTCATCTTCTTCGCCAATCTTGAAATGGCAATTTTATATTATTTCATATAAAATAACTAAAATCAAAAAGAAAAAAATCTGCACCCTGGTCTTATCCCACGCCACCCCCACCCTACCCTACCATATCCCCCTACACTTCATCTTCTTCCCCCAAGAATCACCGACTAGCTAAAACCTAGTAATGTGTAATTTTTAAGAACAAAATTGACTTTTCAGAACTCCAAAATGGAGGACAATGTACAAGAAACAACAAACAAGAAAATCCCAATTCGAAGACTACTTCGTTATTCAAAAGAATTGATAAAAAAAAACACCTTTTGTCCACTCCTCATGAGCACTAGGGCTATAAATGGAGCAGATCTGTCCAAATCCGATTCGATCCATTAAGAATAATTTTCCTATCCGATCTGATAATCCAACAAATATTTGATTGTTAAATCCATATTCGATTTGTTATGTTATCGGATATCCGATTCGAAAATTCGATCCGAATTTGGCAAAAAAACAAAAAAAAAGTCCACCATTTTTTTGGATAATATGATTTTTTTCCCAAAAAATATTTTAACTATCTTGATGGACTCACCTATTATACTAGAAGGCTCAAGTCAAATTTTTTTCCAAGTGATGCTCATTTAGTTCCTTTTTAAAGGAGACTCCTCTTGGAATGTTTTAATAATCTTTCAATGTGGGATACTAACTTTTTAAATATACTCATCTTCCAATATTTTAGAGATCTTTCAATGTGGGATATTAGTAATTGTCAAGTGTTACTAGTTTATTTTATTATTTTCATTTTAAATTATTGCCTTAACAAGATTATAATCACAAATAATATCAATTTAAACAATGTAAATTATTTTTGGACATATTAATTATTAGTTTTTGATGTTATAAAACAAATTACTATAGTTATTTTTATCTTATTTTAATTAATAAAAAAATTAAATCTCTTCAACTATTTCAATTAACAATATTATTCTATTATCTAAAATTATTTATTATTTGAAAATTATGTGTAAAGCATATTATAAGTTTCAAAATAGAAAAAAATTATGTTTACTAGATTATGATATAATATATAAAATATACTATATTATTATAATAAGTTGGATTGGATTGTTATCGAATCAGATTGACATATATTAACATTTGCTTCATTTAGTTAACGGATTATTGGATTCAAATCTTAATCAAATTATCGGACTGAGACCCTAAATCCATCTCCCATTAATTTCATCGGATTCGGATCAAAATCCAATTCATTGGCAGCCTTAATGAGCACTCTCTTTATCCTCGTGCATCCATAGAAGAATGATCGTTCCCATCACCATTTTGATATCTTCCTTGCGAACCTGTTGTTCCCAACTATTTAAAACTACTCGTTCATTCCACTTTATTAGAAGGAACGGCTAGCATGGCCACCATATTAGAAGAGTTGGGCCATTAGTTGTCAAATAAAGCGGTAAGCCACGAAGATCCTGAGTTTTCTTCTTATACCATCTTTATAGGATTTTCCAATGATTTAAGAATGTATCTCATTAGAGGCCACCTCCTAGGCTTGGGATTAAAGCAAGACCTTGAAACAATTTTCATTGTCCATACGTCCTCGAAAAGATCCTCATCTATAATTGATGATGGGTCGACAATGTTTGTGACGAGTTCCTGTCGTATATACTGATGTATGGAAGGGATGCTTCCAGCCAATCCTTTGTGGTGGCATCAGTCGATGAATGCATACCCAGCTTGCATGTAACAAGCTCAAGTAATTTCCGAAGCAGTAAACATCATAAGCACACCTAGGCATTTAAAATATAGGGGAAAAAAAAAACTAAAATATGGTGTAAAAGCTGCAATTGGAGATATGAGTCAAAGTCAAAGAACTTTCCACTTGGTGCCTGCCGTTGTGACAAACTACAGCCAATTAAATTCTTCTTCTTCTTAATATTAAAGGAATTTCCAAGAGAGCTCCGGATTAGATGCTCAATGCATGACAAATAAAACATGTTTGGATAAGCTTAAAAAAAATGGATAACTTATTTTTTCTTATTTATGAGTGAAAAAAAATGTTATTTAGTTTGAAAGTAACTCTTAGTTCATGCCAATATATTTTCAACTTTAATCAACAAAAAATTATTTTAAAACTTATAAGATATTATTTTTAAGCATAGCCAAACATGATCTATGAATGATGAGCTTAAAGCTTTAACAACTTCGTGGGTAAGAAGCTAGTTAGAACTTACATTTGAGCTGGAACATTTAAAACATTAAGGGCCTGTTACAAAATAAAAGAGTTGACAATAGCAATCGGGACAACAACCTAGTCAAAATTTATCTCCTAAACCTATTAGTTTTGATGCTTAAATTGGAGCAAGATGAGAATTATACAATTTGGTCCTCAAATTTTGACTTTTATTTCAATTCTCCCCTCCATAAATTGCAGCCCAAGTGTCCTCGACTTATGGCACTTGTGCACTTTGGTCCCCAACTTCACAATTTTGTACGTTTTTTTGTCCCTTTTCACTTCCTTTCGCCTTGTTCTCTTACTTTTGGGGTTTATGACCTATAAAAGTCAAAATTACCCAAATGTAAATCGATATCCGCTCAATTTAATCAATGATTAGCTTGTTAAAATATCTGATAATTGTGCAAAAACACACCTATCATTAGTCATTTAGGAGAAATAAGAGATTGCGGCCCCTTATGGAATATATTGTAACTGATCTTGTTATAGTATAACATTTTATTTATTGACTTGTATATCTTAGTAACGGCTCTTAGCCAGCCTGAATGGAAAATGACTTGCCTGCTTTGTGCGGGCCATTTATATTTTTCCTTGCTTGTCATGCACTTCACTTAGGCCCTGTTCCATATGCCCTTATTTTCCATGAAAAATGGAAATTAAATTCTATTTCCCACTTTTTGGCATGTTGATGGTATAATTTTTTCATGGAAATAGTTTTCCCCAAACCCTTGCACGTCAGCTTTTTCTAGCTCTTTTCCCAGGGATTTTTTTTTTATAGTGAAACAAATTCTAGAAACAATTGTAAAAAATGATATCTTTTAAATTGACAATTTTTATATAAAATAAAGCAAAACGAACACCAAAAGATAGATGATTTTTTGGAAGATTTTTGGTGAGTGTGTTTTTTTCTTTGCAATTGAAACAAATTCTAGGAACAATTGTAAAAGAGGATATCCCTTAAATTGACAATTTTTATGTAAAACAAAGTCAAACGAACACCAAAAGATAGATGTTTTTTTATTATTTTTTTGGGCAATGGAAACAAGTTCTAAAAACAATTGTAAAAGAGAATATTCCTTAAATTGACAATTTTCCTGAAAAACAAAGTCAAACGAACACCAAAAAACACTTTTATTTCAACATTTTTTGGGTGAAAAATTATACCAATCAAAGACTATTAATTGACAATTCTCGGTAAAATAATTTCTAGGCAATTCAATTATCTGAAATTTGTTTTTTTTCCACCCAAATTTCATATTTGCAATCAAACGAACTCTGCAGGATTAAAGTGGATTCGTGAAATTGATTTGACACAATTATAGCTAGTCATTTGATGGATGTTTAGAAGTCATATATTTCTAGTTTATTAGTTAATTAACAACCATCAAGAATCAAAGTTTCTAAACATATTCGTGTATAATTTTTGACGAAGATGACATTATTGTTTTGTGGATTTCCCTCTGGTCGTCCATCCTCAATACAAGTCTAGGCTTAGCGTTTGATTAGAGACTCGTAGCTCAGTCATCCACCAGGTCAAGAAAATTGTTAATTAGGTCAATCACTATAAGCCTGTGGGTCGACCACCTACGTGGCCCATTTTGTTTATATTTCGTTGCAAGCTCTAATTCACGTCAGTTGATGATGTATTGTTGACACCATATTTGATTCGCACATAGTTTCAGTTATTACAAGAGTTAGATGATGAGGACAAACCAACAATCTAGGATTTAGCAACACCTTTTTTTAAGAGCAGTCAAGGAAACTATATTAGTTAAGTGAAGCCAACGTTCTACCAAAGCAAACAAAAAGATTTATGGCAATTGAGGATGATCAAAGTCACATTTCACTTATTATCCTTTCATTCCCATCTCTTTTTGATTAAAGATCATTTGTAGTATCACGTGGCTGCCCAACATTTCAAACACTCCAAAAAAAATTGTAGATGTAAATTCTACATTTTGTGAGGTATTTTCTTTCTTTCTTTCTTTTTCCCCCAAATGGAGAATCAAGTATGCTGTCATTGCCATTTGCAATAGTATAGGCTCTTATTTATAAGTAGTGATTATACATATGCGTGTATGTGTGTGTGTGATACTTAAAAAAATAATGTTATTTATAAGCAATGCTTATTTATCATAGTCTATGTAGAACTAAGGTAATATCCACATTTTTCCTATAAAAAATTTGAAGAATATTACCTTACTTCTAACTATGATATGTAAGCACTACTTATAAATTACATTATTTTTTTTTAAAGTATCATATGTCTGTATAATGATATTTGTAAGCAGTGCATTACAAACAACAACCTATGTTTACCTATTTGCTGTAAGCATATGTTGTAGTAAAATCTCCAAACCTTTCTTTTCCTTCTTAGTAATGTCTAATACGATCACATAGAAATGGATAAACGCTCCTGAAATCCTCAATTTGGCCACATGCTAACACCTAATTCACCTTTGCAAATCCATAAGCATTGGGCTAGTGCAAAAACAAAGACCAAAGGAATCTAATTTTCACTCTAATAAATAAATCAATTTAAATCAAGAAAAAGCTTTGCCCTTTCTTCTTCAACCTCAAAAAGAAGCATAGTCAATATCCTTATTTACATTTCACAATATAACCAATTATAAAGATCAATTAGAGAAAAATAAAATAAAATAGTTTATTGGCTCAAAACCCACCTATCCTTTTACCTTATTGCACAATACTCCCTACCTTTTAATATTGACAAAAAACCCCTGTATGAGCTTTGAGGTGCTGAAGGCTTACCGATTGTCAATTTTTGCTAGTTTAGACGTTAAAAATAGTAAAGATGGTCAAATTAAAAAGGAATAATTGAAGTTGCGATCCCAAAATTTTATTTTTTGCAAATTATACCCAAACATTTTATTTTTGCCACAATCTCAAATCTTTAAAAATTCATTTTCTTCGCCAATCTTGAAATGGTAAAATGGTAATTTTATATTATTCCATATAAAATAATTAAAATCAAAAAGAAAAAAATATACACCTGGTCTTATCCCACCCCTCCCCACCCTACCCTACCCTACCCCTATCCCGCCACACTTCATCTTCTTCCTCCAAGAACCACCCACTAGCTAAAACCTAGTAATGTGTAACTTTTTAAGAACAAAATTGACTTGTCGTTGAAAATAATTGATAAAAATCACCTTTCGTCCACTCCTCATGAGCACTCTCTATATCCTCGTGCATCCATAGAAGATTGACCGTTCCCATCACCATTTTGATCACTTCGTTGGGAACCTGTTGTTCCCAACTACTTAAAACTACTTGTTTATTCCACTTTTTTAGAAGGAATGGCTAGCATGGCCACCATATTAGAAGAGTTGTGCCATTAGTTGTCAAATAAAGTGGCATTCCACGATCCTGTAGAGGACATCATTCTAAGCCACGCAGATCATGAGTTTTCTTCTTATACCATCTTCATAAGATTTTCCAATGATTTAAGAATGTATCTCATTAGAGGCCGCCTCATAGGCTTGGGATTAAAGCAAGACATTGAAACAATTTTCATTGTCCACACATCCTCGAGAAGATCCTCATTTATAATTGATGAGGATCTTCTCTAAGTGTAAGTGTTATGCTCTAAGTCCAATCAACCTTTGACATAAATACTTTTAATATATAATTAATGCAATTTAATAGTAGATCTATTTTTAATTAATACACAATTGGTTAATAGAGTCCGTAGATTCAAATCTTCGTAATTTGTTACTCACAAGGAGTTGTGATTGTGAGATACAAATTACATATTATTGAATTTTAAATCGTCCGTGGTCATAAGTAATAACAAGATATGGATATCTTTATTACGAATAGACCATCACATGTGACATTTCTTACTTGTGAAATAAGTAGATGATCTCACAAGTTAAAATGTGGTAACACTTAAATAAATACGTGGATGTTTTATTATAGAATAAAACATTGGAGACCCGCCTAGAGATTCCATATGGATAAGTATATGGGTGTCAATGGTTAATCTCTAACGTTCGGTAGTGGGATTGATCCTTTGACTTGAGGTCGTCATAGTATCTTATATGAGGACAGACATGCTTTGACGGTGTTGAATGTTGCTCCACCAAGGGCCGCTAATACAGCATCGTTCAGGTATGTCAAGAATCGTATGAAGGTTGTGAATGACCAATAGATGATTTGTCATTCTTAGATAGTAAGAGATTATGCCTAGCATTTCATTCAAATAACTCGATAACGAAATCCTTGGCCAAGGTGTACTCGTAAGTCGAAAAAAAGTTTTTGACTTATATTGATTTAATAGTGAAGTGAAAGATATTATTGATAATCGAGATTGACACACTTTCATATCTCGTAATTGGTCGGATCATATTGATGAAAGAATTATAGTTTTACGATAAATGAACGAGTTTGGTTTTATCATACCACGTGATATTTTCGATCACATGTATTGCCCTGACACATTTCTAAATGTCAATTTGGGATGGCTAGTGTGAATTGGTGATAAATTAAAAGGATGTTTTAATTTATCAATTTTTTATTATATCAAAATAATTTTTCACATCGTTAGGCATCGTAATCGAGAACCTGATGGGTCGCACATAAAAGAGAATTTGAAGATTGTAATTTGTCAATTAATTAATTTAACAATCGTTGGATAAATTAATTAATTGAGTTATTTATTTATGGGCTTGAATTAATTATTTAGATTAATTGATTCACGAACCGGATTTAATTAAATGAGTTTATTAAATATTGGATCGGGCCAGGTCAAGCCCGTTTGGGCTTATATAAATATGACTATGGTTTTCAAATCTGTAGAGAATTCATTATTCTTGCTAGTAGAAGAAAAAAACTCTAGTACTACAATCTTGTTCTCTGTGTGGATCATCGTTGGAGGCTGAACAATTGTACATCTGTGGGTAACAGATCAAAGTTTCTGGAACAAAAAGAATGGCAAAAGGTTTGCAGAATATTTAAAAGTAAGATTTTCTATTACAATTCCTATCTAAACATTGAGGGATCCATGGTGGGAATCGAAATTTGTTTTAATTTTTGCTGCACATGTTTAAGTTGATTCCCAACAATGGCATCAGAGCCTATTTTGTGTTTGTTGAAAATTGTTTTGAATATTTGGAAACAATCAAATGTTGATTTTGTTCTTATTCTTGTTTCTAGCAATTGAGAAAGTTATTTTTTACATTCAAAATTTGATTTTGAAAAGAAAATAAATTTTTTGAAATCTGATTTGAAGAAAAAAATAAAAATAAAAATAAACTGGATTGTTTTTTATTTTGGCTAGCGGGGCCGACGACAATGGTTGTCGTCAGCCATGGTTGGAGCAGAAGCGTAGCGACGCCCTACAGGAAGTCATGTGGCGCTGGTCGCCGCTGCTGAAAATTGCAATAGCCCTGCGCTGTTGCTTGTGGCCTACTGCCTCTTTACATACAAGTGACTTCCCGTCGGATAGATTAAGGGGCGGCGCCGATCACCGCCCCCCTGAGATAGGAAGAAAAGGGTTGGGATTTTAGGGTTGTTTCAAGAATCAGGTGAGGAAGTATTTGGGGACAAGGTTTTCAGCTACAATTTGGGAAATTGTGCGCCCCTTGTTGCAATTTGTCTTAGGGGTTAGTTATGCAATGTTAAAATAAAGGGCTTCTGTGCAATTCTGATTTTTCTGGGGCTCTGCTATTAAGTTAAGACTTGAGTGAAATTGCAAATTCCAAAAATGTTTTGAATTTGAATTTTAAAATGGTTTTAAATTTAATTTTTGAATGGGTTTGACCTAAAATTTCAATTCTGGCCCGTTTATGGTTTTATTTAAAATTGACGACTTTTCATATTTTCGTTAAAATATGATTTTAACGAAAATATGATTTTAACTTAAATATTAAACTTTGACCTTAAATTGAATTTCATTTTATTTAGGAGTGTTAACCTAAATTAAAATATTAATTCAATTTTAAATTAGAGTTGGACTCTAATTTAGTATTTAATTAAAATTTGATTTTAATTAAATAATTCACTCTAATATGTTCTTGAAATTAGAATTGGACTAATTTAACCATTAATTAAAATTTGATTTTAATTATATTGGCTGTCCCTAAAATTTTCTTTAAATTAGAGTTTGACTCCAATTTGGTATTTAATGAAAATTTAATTTTAATTAAATAAATTCGCCCTAAATCATGAAATTAGAGTTGGATTCTAATTTTGCTTTTTAATTAAAATTTGATTTTGATTAAATTAAATGCCTTGAAGTTTTGAAATTAGAGTTGGACTCTAATTTGATATTTAATTAAAATTTGATTTTAATTAAATAATCTCGCCCTATAATTGTACAATTAAAGTTGGACTTTAATTCGGTATTTAATTAAAATTGAATTTAATTAAATATGGCCGCTAATTAAATTAATTGATTGATATGATTAATTAATTATTTAATTGTTTTTATCCATTTGTCTAAAAGAGTTTAGACGATCTTAATTGCTAGAAACTCAAAACACAGTTGCATATAATATTAGATATTATATAGGAATACATTTATGGGATAAATGCATTATTAGTGGACAATTATGAACTCGACCATATGGATGTATTGATTGGTTAATTTTATTCTTGTCGTTTTATGAGCACGCGAGCTCTTAATTATTTTGGGCCTGTGAGCTCTTAATCATTTTGGACCGCGAGTCCATTACTATTATTGTTGCTATGGGCTTGTGAGTCCATTTTCATCTAGGCCTATGTGCCAACTAGTATAGAATACAGGCTACAACTAGACTAATTGAAGACACATGAAGAGAATGAAACCATAGAGATGGTATATTGATACTGATCAATGTGATACCCCTAGGAATTGACTAGCTAATCTTTCTTATGGCTCGGGAAGACTAGATAGTAAAATCAAGAATCGTCCACACTATTACATTATATTATATGCATATTTATTTGCATGGTAGATGTGTAATACAATATATATGATTATTACGATGAGACTTTTGAATGCGAAACCCCTCAATAAAATATTAAGTCACATTTATGATCGCCTTCTATCCTTATAGGGAAAAATCAGAGTCTCAAATCGTCTCAACTTGTTGAGTATACTCAAGGTTGGTCAATTAGGGATATATTTGACACTATGAAATATTTGATATTTCTGAATGATGGGTTTGACTTAACTAAAATTTATCTTTTGTTGAGTATACCCGAGAAGATAAATATTAGAGGTATATTAAGCTAACACATAAGATGTGTGAAGATAAAGAGTTGTTGGCTTAGTGATCTGGGAGTTGTATGGAGATACAATTGATAATAGTATCTACCCAAATATTTTATTAAAGGTTGTTGAGTACACTCAAGGTTTTAATATAACAGATGAGATCCCAGCCCACTGGGAGTCAAGTATGGATTCCATAAATTTATGTGAGAAGGTCATAAAATTTAATTAAACAGTGGAGCATAATTAATTTAATAAAAATCCATGTTAAATTAATTAATGTATTTTATATATTATTATTTTCTTTTCGTCATTTATATTTATTAAATCGTGAGTAACCATGTGTATTTGAGAGGCATACTGTATGCCAACAACCAAATTAAATCTTCTTGATTGACACTGCAATTTGAGAATTGTTCTCAAGCATTTAAAAGTTGGTTGTTCTTAAGTAGCCATTTTCCAGAGACACCTAGTGATGACTCAACTAAGGAAAATGTGGCTACAATAATAAACACAGTGATGAGATAGTATTGCATACATGTGATGATTACAACTATCTCACCTGAGTTATAAAAACAACTTGAGAGTATAGATGTTAACACATAATTCTTCATTACAAAGAGTTATATGATAATAATCATGTGTGGAAGGATATGAGACTTCCAAACAACTATACTAGTGCAAAATGACATAGTAATCTTCAATCGATGCTTAGACATTGAAGATGATTTACGTTGAGAAATGTCTCAAATGAGTTCAATCATAAACCATGAATTAAGTAGTGACTTAGTTTTGCAATCTCTGTCAAAGAAAGCTATTCACAACTAATTATGAATTTAACGTGAATAAGCTCGAATGCACAATTATTGAGTTGCTTAACATGCTTAAAACTGTTAAACCCAATATCAAAATTAGTAGTGGGCGAGCCATTTTTTCCTCTACGACTATTAAGAGAAAGTCTAAATGGGCTTTAGGATAGCGTCCAATATGGCTAGGATGGTCAAAGCGAAGAACAATACCAAATCTAATGACCATTGTTTTTATTATACAATGAAAAGTCGTTTGAGAAAATATTCCAAGGCTTATGTTTACTTCATGAGTTTCTTAGGTATTTGATACCAAATGTAGATTTCATATTTATACAAATATGGAGAAACTAAATAGAAGTAGACCATTGCAAAAGGGAGAAATTGACCTACACATTGAAGATGAGCAAAGGTTGATGCATTGCTTGTAGGAGCATACTTCTTGCTATTGTCTTTTGGCTTAGTATTGAAATTAGAGAATGTCGCTTTGTACCCACCACAGTTGGAACATTAAAATGAATTTCATATTCAGATATGAACTATTTTAATGTTAAGGACAATTATTGTTCTTATTTATCTTGATAAAGATCCTAATGGTTATGGTAAATTACAAAATGACATTTATATTCTTTAATATTAAGCATTCTATAATGAGTTAGAAGTTAAAAGGCATAGAAGTGATAATCTAATTATTACCTAATCTGGCATCAGACTTTGTCATATAGATGAAATGTAATTCCAAATTTACATAGAGATGTATACTTGGGATCAATTGATTTTGACAAGTACGAATTATGTATGTTTGGCACAATGACCAAATCTTCTTTTACTTGAAAGGGAGAAAGGTTTGCATAATTATTGGTCTAATGCATACTGATGCATATTGACTCATGTCAATTGATGTTAGGTGATGTTTCTCTTATTTCATCAATGATCATGTATACTTGATGAAATTCAAACATGAAACTCTTGAAAGGTTCAAGGGATTCAAACTGGAAATAGAGAAACAAAAAGGTAGAGATATTCTCACATCAAGATCCGAACGAGATGGGAATATCTTAAAGATAAAATTTAGATTATCTAAGAGGGAATGAGATTTTCTTGCAGTCAACTCTTCCACATACACCGCAATATTGTGGTGTATCTAAACGAAGGATTCGTAAACTATTAGATATAGTCCAATTAAAAATGAGTCATGCAAATCTCCCAAAATAGTTTTGGAGTCATGCACCGATTGCAATGTGCTACACAATAAATCATGTCTTATCTATGTTGGTTAATAGAATTCCGTAAGAGTTATGGAAATGCAATAGTCCTAATTTATCTCATATTAAAGTTTGGGACTGTGACGCTTATTTGAAGAGCATTGAATCGGATAAGGTTAAGACTAAATCCGATAACTACATATTTGTAGGATATCCAAAACGGATATTTGGATATCAATTCCATTAACCTATTGAAAAGGAAGTTTTCGTCTCACGATATATCGCCCTCTTAGAGAAAATGTTTACTCTAGGAGAGGACAGTGGGAGCAAAATAGAACTTGAATGAGTTTAAGATTCTATAAATACAGTTAACTAAGTAGATGAATCCGAGTTTGATCATATATCTGATATGGAAAATACTCTTGATCAGGGAGTAGAGACTCCTGATGACATGTCAGCTCTATGTGAATCTAGTAGGATCATTCGACCTTCAAGAAGGTAGGAATCCATGATTATTAATCAGACATTGCTGATCCAGGAGATCAACCTACTAATTGCACAAAAACAAAGTCAAGTGTTGACTTAAAAGAAATAGCAAGAAGCCATGAAATTCGAGATGAACTCAACGTGTGTGAGTAAGATTTGGACCTTGATCGACCCTCCTTATGGGATAAAACCTATAGGTTGTAAATGGTTTACAATAAAAGGTTGACATGGATGGAAATATCCATACATACAAAGCAAGGCTAGTAGCAAAAGGTTAGGTGTTGACATTGACAAAATCTTTCGCATGTAGCAGTGCTGAAGTTCATTCGAATTTTGGTTGCATTAGTTGCGTACTATGACTATGAGTTAAAACAAGTCTATTGGAGCTGAAATTTTCAATTTGATGGAAAAATCAAAATGTTTGATTTTATCAAATATAAAGACGAATTGTGTGTTTATAAGAAGATAGTAGGAGCATTGTCACATTCCTAATATTATAGGAAACGACATCCCTATATTTTAATCATTGAAATAATGGTTGTTAAAAGATTTATTCATGAACGATATGGGGAAGCGACTTGATCTATAGAGGTAGATCTAGAAGATTGCTTAACTCATCTCAATCTGCATAGATGAAATCATGAGAAGATTTATATGAAGAAACTGGTTTACTCTTAAGCGGTGTGTTGGAAACGTTCCAAACGTGAAACAACCGTTGGTTCAATAGCAGAAATCTAATACATGACTGCTTTAGAAACAGCAAAGAGTTGCTCTATGGATCAAGATGTTCATTAATGAATTTGGAGTAGTTTCTAATATTGTTGATCACATGTCATCGTATTGTGATAACAGTAGAGCCATCGCCAAAGCAAAGGAATTAAGGCCTCATCAATGATCCAAACATGTATTAAGGCGATATAATCTCATTAGAGAGATAATACATAGAAATGACGTAAAGAGAAGAACGAATTTCCACATTTGACAATATTGCAGATCTACTGACAAAGAGTTGTCGTAGTATAAACATAATCGTCATGCATACTCTTATGATATAGGATACATCAGTGATTAGATCTAGTGCAAGTGGGAGTTTGTAAGTGTTATGCCCTAAGTTCAATCAACCTTGGACATAAATACTTTTAATATATAATTAATGCAATTTAATGATAGATCTATCATTTAGTTAATACACAATTAAATTAAATAATAGATTCCGTAAATTCAAATCTTTGTAATTTGTTAATCACAAGGAGTTGTGATTGTAAGATACAAATTACATATGATTGAATCTTAAATCGTTCGTGGTCATAAGTAATAACGAGATATGGATATCGTTATTACGGATAGACCATCATGTGTAGCATTTCTTACTTGTGAGTAAGTAGCTGATCTCACAAACTAAAATGTGGTGACACTTAAATAAATACGTGGATGTTAACAAAACACTGGAGACCTGCCTAGAGATTCCACATGGATAGCTATCTGAGTGTCAATTGTTAATCTCTAACGTTCGGTAATGGGATTGGTCCTTTGATTTGAGGTCGTCATAATATTTTATATGAGGACAGTCATGCTTTGACGGTGTTGAATGTTGCTCCACCAGGGACCACTAATACGACATCATTCGGATGTGCTAAGAATCGTATGAAGGTTATGAATGACCAATAGAGGATTCGTCACTCTTAGATATTAAGAGATTATGCTCTGCATTTCATTCAATTAAGTCAATAACGAAATCCTTGGTCAAGGTGTACTCGTAAGTCGAAATGGAGTTTTCGACTTATATTGACTTAATAGTGGAGTGAAAGATATGATCGATAATCGAGATTGACATACTTACATATCTCGTAATTGATCGGATCATATTGATGAAGGGATTATAGTTTCACGGTAAACGAATGAGTTTGGTTTTGTCATACCACATGACATTTTTCGTCACATATATTGCTCTGACACATCGCTAGATGTCAATTTGGAACGACGAGTGTAAATTGGTGATAAATTAAAAGAGTATTTTAATTTATCAATTTTGATTAGATCAAAATAATTTTTCACATCGTTGGGCATCGTGATCGGGAACATGATGGTTCACACACAAAAGAGAATTGGAAGATTGTAATTTGTCAATTAATTGATTTAACAATCGTTGGATAAAATAATTAATTGAGTAGCTTATTTATAGGCCTGAATTAATTAATTTGATTAATTAAAATTAATTAATTCACGGACTGAATTTAATTAAATGGGTTAATTAAATATTGGATCGGGTCAAGCCAAGCCTGTTCGGGCTTATATAAATATGACTAAGATTTTCAAATTTGTAGAGAATTCATTATTTTTGTTAGCACAAGAAAAAATCCTAATACTATAATCTTGTTCTCTGTGTGGATCACCGTTGGAGATTGGACAATTGGACAACCGTGGGTGACAGATCGAAGTTGCTAGAACAAAGAGAATGTCAAAAGGTTTGCAAAATTTTTAAGAATACGATTTTCTATCACAATTTCTGTCTAACCACAGAGGAATCCTTGGTGGGAATCGAAATTTGTTCTAATTTCCGCTGCGCATATTTAAATAGATTCCCAACATCGACAATGTTTGTGACGAGTTCCTGTCGTATATACTGATGTATGGAAGGGATGCTTCCAGTTAATCCTTTGTGGTGGCAACAATCGATGAATGCATACCCAATTTGCATGTAACAAGCTCAAGTAATATCTTTCCGAAGCAGTAAACATCATGAGCACACCTAGGCATTTTAAAATTTAGGGAAAAAAAAATTAAAATATGGTGTAAAAGCTGCAATTAGGGATATGAGTCAAAGTTAAAAAACTTTCCACTTACGGTGTGTTTGATTACATTTATTTTTCATGAAAAATATCAGTTTTCTACCCAAATTCTTACTTGAAGTGTTTGATTGCTATTTTTTCCATGGAAAATATTTTTCAACTTTTAAAAATATGCCTAATTTTCCTTTTTTTACGGAAAACATTTTCCTTGGACGGGGGTAGTTTTTATTTTCCACAAAAGAAAAAAAACATTTTCATTTTTGGGTGATATTTTCCATGTCGATCAAACGCACTCTTAATGCTTGCCATTGTGACAAACTACACCCAACTAAATTATTCTTCTTCTTAATATTAATGGAATTTCCAAGAGAGCTCCGGATAGTGATGCTCAATGCATGACAAGTAGAACATGTTTGGATAAGCTTAAAAAAATGGATAACTTATTTTTTCTTATTTATGAGTAAAAAAAAAAATTGTTATTTAGTTTGAAAGTAACTCTTAGCTCATGCCAATATATTTTTAACTTTAATCAACAAAAAATTATTTTAAAACTTATATGAATTATTTTTAAGCATAGCCAAACATGATCTATGAATGATGAGCTTAAAGCTTTAACAACTTCGTGAGTAAGAAGCTAGTTAGAACTCACATATGAGCCGGAACATTTAAAACATTGAGGGCCTGTTACAAAATAAAAGAGTTGACAATAGCAATCGGGACAACAACCTAGTCAAAATTTGTCTCCTAAACCTATTAGTTTTGATGCTTAAATTGAAGCAGGATGAGAATTATACAATTTGGTCCTCAAATTTTGACTTTTATTTCAATTCTGCCCTCCATAAATTGCAGCCCAAGGTCCTCGACTTTTGGCACTTGTGCACTTTGGTCCCCAACTTCACAATTTTGTACGTTTTTGGTCCCTTTTCACTTCCTTTCGCCTTATTCTCTTACCTTTTGGAGTTTATAACCTATAAAAGTCAAAATTACCCAAATATGAATCGATATCCGCTCAATTTAATTAATGATTAGCTTGTTAAAGTATCTAATAAGTGTGCAAAAACACACCTATTATTAGTCATTTAGGAGAAATAAGAGATTACAGCTCCATTCATATTATAACTGATCTTGTTATAGTATCACATTTTATTCATGGACTTGTATATCTTAGTAACGGCTCTTAGCGAGCCTGAATGGAAAATGGCTTGCCTGCTTTGTGCGGGCCATTTATATTTTTCCTTGCTTGTCATGCACTTCACTTTTAGAGTTTGC
>NW_019266710.1:0-6848 GCF_002742605.1 Olea europaea var. sylvestris
GAATTCGATTGGAATTGAGCCAATGAAAAGTGAATTTTGATTTCTTGATAGCTTCAAGTTTGTTCGATTTTGGCGAATTGCTAATCAAATTCGATTGGAATCGAGCCAATGAAAAGGGGCTTTTGATTTCATGATAACTTCGGATTTGTTCATTTTTTACGAATTGCTAGTCTAATTTTATTGGAATCGAACCAATGAAATGTGGTTTTTGATTTCATGATAACTTCGGGTTTGTTCGATTTTTGGCGAATTGCTAGTCTAATTCGATTGGAATCGAGCCAATGAAAAGTGGCTTTTGATATTATGATAACTTCGGGTTTGTTCGTTTTTAGCAAATTGCTAGTCTAATTCGATTGGAATTGAGTCAATGAAAATTGGTTTTTAATTTCGTAGTAACTTCGGGTTTGTTAGGTTTTGGCGAATTGCTAGTCTAATTCGATTGGAATCAAGCCAATGGAAAATGGCTTTTGATATGACGATAACTTCGAGTTTTTTTTTCGTTTTTTGCGAATTGCTAGTCTCATTCGATTGGAATTTAGCCAATGAAAAGTGGTTTTTAATTTCATGATAACTTTGTGTTTATTCATTTTTTGCGAATTGCTTGTCTAATTCGATTGGAATCGAGCCAACAAAAAGTGGCTTTTGACTTCAAGATTACTTTGGGTTTGTTTATTCTTGGTGAATTGCTTGTCTAATTCGATTGGAATCGACCCAATGAAAAGTGATTTTTGGTTACACGAAAACTTCGGGTTTGGTTGTCTTTAGCGAATTGCTAGTCTAATTCAATAGGAATCGAACCAATGAAAAGTGGTTTTTGATTTCTTGGTAACTTCGGATTTTTACGTTTTTTGCGAATTGTTAGTCCAATTCTATTGGAATTGAGCGAATGAAAAGTGGTTCTTGATTTCATGATAATTTTGGGTTTGTTCTTTTTTGGCGAAATGCAAGTATAATTTAATTTGAATCGAGCCAATGAAAAGTGGCTTTTGATTTCATGATAACTTCGGGTTTGTTCATTTTTGGCTAATTATTGTTCTAATTCGATTGAAATCAAGGTAATGAAAAGTGGCTTTTGATTTCATGATAACTTCGGGTTTGTTCATTTTTGGAGAATTGCTACTCTAATTCGATCGGAATCGAGCCAATGAAATGTTTGTTCATTTTTAGCGAATTGCTAGTCTAATTCGATCGGAATCGAGCCAATGAAAAGCGAATTTTGAATTCATGATAACTTCAGGTTCTTTCATTTCAGGCGAATTGCTAGTCTAATTCTATTGAAATCGAGCCAATGAAAAGTGGTTTTTCATTTCATGATAACTTCGGGTTTGTTCATTTTTTGGGAATTGCTAGTCCAATTCGATCAAAATCGAGCCAATGAAAAGCAGCTTTTGATTTTATGATAACTTCGAGTTTGTTCGTTTTTGACAAATATCTAGTTTAATTCGATTGGAATCGAACCGATGAAAAGTTTTTTTTTAATTTCATGATAACTTCGGGTTTGTTCGTTTTTGGTGAATTGCTAGTCTAATTTGTTTGGAATCGAGCCAATGAAAAGTAATTTTTGATTTCATGATAACTTCTAGTTTGTTTGTCTTTAGCGAATAGCAAGTATAATTTGATTGGAATCGAGCCAATGAAAACTGGTTTTTCATTTCATGATAACTGGTTTTTAATTTCATGATAACTTAGGGTTTGTGCATTTTTAGTGAATTGCTAGTCTAATTTGATTGGAATCGAGCCAATGAAAAGTGGCTTTTCAATTCATGATAACTTCGAGTTTGTTCATTTTTGGTGAATTGGTAGTCTAATTCGATTGGAATCGAGCCAATGAAAAGTGGTTTTTGATTTCATGACAACTTCGGGTTTGTTCATTTTTGACGAATTGCTTGTCTAATTCTATTGAAATTGAGCAAATGAAAAGTGCCTTTTCATTTCATGATAACTTCGGGTTTGTTCATTTTTTGCGAATTGCTAGTCTAATTCGATAGGAATCAAGGCAATGAAAAACGGCTTTTGATTTCATGATAACTTCGGGTTTTTTTATTTTTTGGCGAATTACAAGTCTAATTCGATTGGAATCGAGCCATTGAAAAATGGTTTTAGATTTCATGATTACTTTGGGTTTGTTCATTTTTGGTGAATTGCTAGTCTAATTCGATTGGAATCGAGCAAATGAAAAGTTGTTTTTGATTTCATGATAACTTTGGGTTCGTTCATTTTTGGCGAATAGCTAGTCTAACTCGATTGGAATCGAGTCAATGAAAAGTTGTTTTTCATTTCATGATAACTTCGGGTTTGCTCATTTTTAGCGAATTGCTAGTCTAATTCGATTGGAATCGAGCCAATGAAAAGTAGATTTTGACTTCATGATAACTTCGGGTTTGTTCATTTTTGGCGAATTGCTAGTCTAATTCGATTGGAATCGAGCCAATGAAAAGTGGCTTTTAATTTCATGAAAACTTCGGGCTTGTTCACTTTTGGTGGATTGCTAGTCTAATTCGATCGGAATCGAACCAATGAAAAGCGGCTTTTGATTTCAAGATAACTTCGCGTTTATTCGTTTTTGGCGAATTCCTCGTCTAATTTGATTGGAATCGAGCTAATGAAAAGTGGCTTTTGATTTCGCGATAGCTTTGGGTTTGTTCTTTTTGGAAAATTGTGAGTCTAATTCGATCGGAATCAGGCCAATGAAAAGTGGCTTTTGCTTTCATGATAACTTTAGGTTTGTTCGTTTTTCGCGAATTCCTAGTCTAATTCGATGGGAATTGAGCCAATGAAAAGTGGCGTTTGATTTCACGATGACTTCGGGTTTTTTTTTTGGCGAATTGCTAATCTATTTCAATTTGAATCGAGGCAATGAAAAGTGGTTCTGTACTTTATGATAACTTAGGGTTTGTTTGTTTTTGGCGAATTGCTAGTCTAATTCGATTGGAATTGAGTCAATGAAAAGTGGCTTTTCAATTCACGATAACTTCGAGTTTGTTCGTTTTTGGAAAATCGGTATTCTAATTCGATTGGAACCGAGCCAAAGAAAAGTTGGTTTTGATTTCAGGATAATTTCTTGTTTGTTTGTTCTTGGCGAGTTGCTAGTCTAATTCGGTTGGAATCGAGCCAATAAAAAGTGGCTTTTGATTTCTTGATAACTTCGAGTTTATTCGTTTTTTTGCAAATTGCTAGTATAATTCTATTGGAATCAATCGAATGAAAAGTGGCTTTTGCTTTCATGATAACTTCAGGTTTGTTCGTTTTTGGCGAATTGCTAGTCTAATTCAATTGGAATCGAGCTAATAAAAAAGTGGTTTTTGATTTCATGATAACTTCAGGTTTGTTCATTTCAGGCGAATTGCTAGCCTAATTCGACTGGAATCAGGCCAATGAAAAGTGGTTTTTGATTTCATGATAACTTAAGGTTTGTTCATTTTTGGCAAATTGCTAGTATAATTTTATTGAAATAGAGCCAATGAAAAGTGGCTTTTCATTTCATGATAACTTCGGGTTTGCTCATTTTTTTTCGAATTGCTAGTCTAATTCGATTGGAATTGAGCCAGTGAAAAGTGGCTTTTGATTTCATGAAAACTTCGGGTTTGTTCGATTTTGGCAAATTGCTAGTCTAATTCAATCGGAATCGAGCTAATAAAAAGCGGCTTTTGATTTCAAGATAACTTTGCATTTGTTCATTTTTTGCGAATTCCTCGTCTAATTCGATTGGAATCGAGCTAATGAAAAGTGGCTTTTGATTTCACTATAGCTTTGGGTTTGTACATTTTTGGTAACTTGCTAGTCTAATTCGATCGAAATCGAGCCAATGAAAAGTTGCTTTTGATTTCAGGATAACTTCAGGTTTGTTTGTTTTTGGCGAATTACTAGTTTAATTCGATTTGAATTGAGCCAATGAAAAATGGCTTTTGATTTCCCGATAACTACGGGTTTGTTCTTTTTTGGCGAATTGCAATTCTAATTCGATTGGAATCGAGCCATTGAAAAATGGTTTTTGATTTCATGATTACTTCGGGTCTGTTCGTTTTTGGCGAATTGCTAATCTAATTCGATTGGAATCGAGCCAATGAAAAGTTATTTTTGATTTCATGATTACTTCGGGTCTGTTCGTTTTTGGCGAATTGCTAATCTAATTCGATTGGAATCGAGCCAATGAAAAGTTATTTTTGATTTCATGATAACTTCGGGTTTGTTCATTTTTGGGGTATAGCTAGTCTAATTCGATTGGAATCGAGCCAATACAAAGTGGTTTTTGATTTCAAGATAATATCTTGTTTGTTCGTTTTTGACCAATTGCTAGTCTAATTCGATCAGAATCGAGACAATGAAAAGCGAATTTCGATTTCATGATAACTTCAGGCTCGTTCATTTTTGGCGAATTGTAGTCTAATTCGATTGGAATCGAGCCAATGAAAAGTGGCTTTTGATTTCATGAGAACTTCGGGTTTGATCGTTTTTGGCGAATTACAGGTCTAATTCGATTGGAATTGAGCGAATGCAATGTGGTTTTTGATTTCACAATAACTTTGAGTTTGTTCGTTTTTAGCAAATTTCTATACTAATTCTATTGGAATCGAGGCAATGAATAGTGGCTTTTGATTTCATGATAACTTCGGGCTTTTTCGTTTTTGACGAATTGCTATTCTAATTCGATTGGAATCGAACCATTGAAAAATGGTTTTTTATTTCATGATTACTTCGGGTTTGTTCGTTTTTAGCGAATTGTTACTCTAATTCGATTGGAATCGAGACATTGAAAAACTGTTTTTGATTTCATCGTTAGTTCGGTTTTGTTTCGTTTTTGGTGAATTGCTATTCTAATTCGATTGGAATCGAGCCATTGAAAAATGGTTTTTGATTTCATGATTACTTCCGGTTGTTCGTTTTTGGCGAATTGCTACTTTAGTTCGATTGGAATCGAGCCAATGAAAAGTTGTTTTTGATTTCATGATAACTTCGAGTTTGTTCGTTTTTGGCGAATAGCTAGTCTAATTCGATTGGAATCGAGCCAATGAAAAGTGATTTTTTATTTCATGATAATATCTTGTTTGTTCATTTTTGGCGAATTGCTAGTCTAGTTCGACCGGAATCGAGCCAATGAAAAGCGAATTTTGAATTCATGAGAACTTCAGGTTTGTTCGTCTTTGGCGAATTACAGGTCTAATTCGATTGGAATAGAATGAATGAAAAGTGATTTTTGATTTCATGATAACTTCAAGTTTGTTCGTTGTTGGCAAATTTCTATTCCAATTCTATTGGAATCGAGGCAATGAAAAGTGGTTTTTGATTTCATGATAACTTCGGGTTTGTTCATTTTTGGCGAATTGCTAGTTTAATTCGATTGGAATCGAGCCAATGAAAAGTGGTTTTTTATTTCATGATAACTTCGGGTTTGTTCATTTTTGGCGAATTGCTAGTTTAATTCGATTGGAATCGAGCCAATGAAAAGTGGTTTTTTATTTCATGATAACTTCGGGTTTGTTCATTTTTGGCAAATTGCTAGTCTAATTCAACTGGAATCGAGCCATTGAAAAGTTATTTTTGATTTCATGATAACTTCGGGTTTGTTCATTTTTGGCGAATAGCTAGTCTAACTCGATTGGAATCGAGCCAAAGAAAAGTGGGTTTTGATTTCAGGATAACTTCTTGTTTGTTTTTTCTTGGCGAGTTGCTAGTCTAATTCGGTGGGAATCGAGCCAACGAAAAGTGGCTTTTGATTTCTTGATAACTTCGAGTTTATTCATTTATTGCAAATTGCTAGTCTAATTCGATTGGAATCGATCGAATGAAAAGTGGGTTTTGATTTTATGATAACTTCGTGTTTGTTCGTTTTGACGAATTACTAGTCTAATTCGATTGGAATCAAGCCATTGAAAAGTGGCATTTGATTTCATGATAACTTAGGGTTTGTTCGTTTTTACCGAATTGCTAGCCTAATTCAATTGGAATCGAGCCAATGAAAAGTGGCTTTTGATTTCATGAAAACTTCGGGTTTGTTTGTTTTCGGCAAATTGCTAGTCTAATTCGATCGGAATCGAGCCAATGAAAAGCGGCTTTTCAATTCATGATAACTTTGGGTTTATTCATTTTTACCGAATTCGCATTCTAATTCGATTGAAATCAAGCCAAAGAAAAGTCGGTTTTGATTTCAGGATAACTTTGCGTTTGTTCATTTTTGGCGAATTGCTAGTCTAATTCGATTGGAATGGAGCCAATGAAAAGTGGTTTTTGATTTCATGACAACTTCGGGTTTGTTCATTTTAGGTGAATTGCTAGTCTAATTCGATTGGAATCGAGCCAATGAAAAGTGGTTTTTGATTTCATGATAACTTAGGGTTTGTTCATTTTTGGCAAATTGCTAGTCTAATTTTATTGAAATCGAGCCAATGAAAAGTGGCTTTTCATTTCATGATAACTTTGAGTTTTTCATTTTTTTCGAATTGCTAGTCTAATTCGATTGGAATCGAGCCAATGAAAAGTGGCTTTTGATTTCATGAAAACTTAGGGTTTGTTCGGTTTTGGCGAATTGCTAGTCTAATTCTATCGGAATCGAGCCAATAAAAAGTGGCTTTTGATTTCAAGATAACTTTGCGTTTGTTCATTTTTGGCAAATTCCTCGTCTAATTCGATTGGAATCGAGCTAATAAAAAGTGGCTTTTGATTTCATGATAACTTCGGGCTTTTTCGTTTTTGGCGAATTGCTATTCTAATATATCAGAATCGAGCAAATGAAAAGTGGCTTTTGATTTCTTGATTACTTCAGGTTTGTTTATTTTTGGCGAATTACTAGTCTAATTTGATTGGAATCGAGCCATTGAAAAATTGTTTTTGATTTCATGATTACTTCGATT
>NW_019266711.1:0-6848 GCF_002742605.1 Olea europaea var. sylvestris
AAACCTTTGTACGTCATGATGATGTCCTGAGTTCAATCCAAAACGATTGCTACATTTCCAAAAAGTACTTATGGGCCCAAAACAGACACCGTGTGCATAAGTTACGCTCAATTCTTCGAACGTCGACAATCTAAGCGCTCCAAATATGCAAGTGCTCATTATTTCAAAAAATGGCCGAAATCCCTCATACGTCACGATGAAGTTGTGAGTTCAATCCAAAACAGTCGCTACATTTCCAAAAAGTACTTATAGGCCGAAAACGGACACCGTGTGCAAAAGTTATGCTCAATTCTTCGTACGCCGACTCTCCAAGCGTTCCAAATATGCAAGTGCTCATTTTTTTGAAAAATGGCCGAAATCCCTCGTTCATCATGATGAAGTCGTGAGTTCAACCCGAAACGGTCGTTACATTTCTGAAAAGTACTTATGTGCCCAAAACGGACGCAATTTTCAATAGTTACGCTCAATTCTTCGAATGCCAACAATCCAAGCGCTCCAATTATGCAAGTGCTAATTCTTTAGAAAAATGGCCGAAATCCCTCATACATCACGACGAAGTGGTGAGTTCAATCCAAAACGGCCGCTACATTTCCAAAAAGTACTTATGGGCCGAAAACGGACATCGTGTGCAAAAGTTACGCTCAATTCTTCGTACGTCGACTCTCCAAGCGTTCCAAATATGCAAGTGATCATTCTTTCGAAAAATGGCCTAAATCCCTCATACGTCACGATGAAGTCGTGAGTTCAACCCAAAAAGGTCGTTACATTTTTGAAAAGTACTTATGTGCCCAAAACGGACGCAGTTTTCAATAGTTACGCTCAATTCTTAGAACGCCGACAATCCAAGGGCTCCAATTATGCAAGTGCTAATTCTTTCGAAAAATGGACGAAATCCCTCATACGTCACAATGAAGTGGTGAGTTCAATCCAAAACGGTCGCTACATTTCCAAAAAGTGCTTATGGGCCGAAAACGGACATCGTGCGCAAAAGTTACGTTCAATTCTTCGTACGCCGACTCTCCAAGCGTTCCAAATATGCAAGTGCTCATTCCTTTGAAAAATGGCCAAAAACCCTTGTACGTCATGATGATGTCTTGAGTTCAATCCAAAACGATGGCTACATTTCCAAAAAGTACTTATGGGCCCAAAACGGACACCTTGTGCATAAGTTACACGCAATTCTTCGAACGCCAACAATCCAAGTGCTCCAATTATGTAAGTGCTAATTCTTTTGAAAAATGGCCAAAATCCCTCATACGTCATGACGAAGTGGTGAGTTCAATCCAAAACGGTCGCTACATTTCCAAAAAGTACTTATGGTCCGGAAACGGACACCGTGTGCAAAAGTTACGCTCAATTCTTCGTACGCCGACTCTCCAAGCGTTCCAAATATGCAAGTGCTCATTCTTTCGAAAAATGGCCGAAAACCTTTGTACGTCGTTATGATGTCCTGAGTTCAATCCAAAACGATCGCTACATTTTCAAAAAGTACTTATGGGCCCAAAATGGACACCGTGTGCATAAGTTATGCTCAATTCTTCGAACGCCGACAATCCAAGCACTCCAAATATGTAAGTGCTCATTATTTCAAAAAATGGCCGAAATCCCTCATACGTCACTACGAAGTTATGAGTTCAATCCAAAACGGTTGCTACATTTCCAAAAAGTACTTATGGGCCGAAAACGGACACCGTGTGCAAAAGTTACGCTCAATTCTTCGTACGCCGACTCTCCAAGCGTTCCAAATATGAAAGCGCTCATTCTTTCGAAAAAAGGCCGAAATCCCCCGTACGTCAAGATGAAGTCTTGAGTTCAACCCAAAACGATCGTTACATTTCTGAAAAGTACTTATGTGCCCAAAACGGACGCAGTTTTCAATAGTTACGCTCAATTCTTCGAACGCCGACAATCCAAGCGCTCCAATTTTGCAAGTGCTAATTCTTTCGAACAATGGCCGAAATCCCTCATACGTCACGAGGAAGTGGTGAGTTCAATCCAAAACGGTCGTTACATTTCCAAAAAGTACATATGGGCCCAAAATGGACACCGTGTGTAAAAGTTACGCTCAATTCTTCGTACGCCGACTCTCCAAGCGTTCCAAATATGCAAGTGCTCATTCTTTCGAAAAATGGCCTAAAACCCTTGTACGTCATGATGATGTCCTGAGTTCAATCTAAAACGATCGCTACATTTTCAAAAAGTACTTATGGGCCAAAAACGGATACCGTGTGCATAAGTTACGCTCAATTCATCGAACGCCGACAATCCAAGCGCTCCAAATTTACAAGTGCTAATTCTTTCCAAAATTGGCCGAAATCCCTCGTACGTCACAATAAAGTCGTGAGTTCAATCCAAAATGATCGCTACATTTCCAAAAAGTACTTATGGGCCCAAAAGGGACATCGTGTACATAAGTTACGCGCAATTCTTCGAACGCCGACAATCCAAGCTCTCCAATTATGCAAGTGCTAATTCTTTTGAAAAAAGGCCAAAATCCTTTGTACGTCATGACGAAGTGGTGAGTTCAATCCAAAACGGTCGCTACATTTCCAAAAAGTACTTATGGGCCGAAAATGGACACCGTGTGCAAAAGTTACGCTCAATTCTTCATACGCCGACTCTCCAAGCGTTCCAATTATACAGGTGCTCATTCTTTCAAAAAATGGCCGAAAACCCTTGTACGTCATGATGATGTCCTGAGTTCAATCCAAAACAGTCGCTACATTTCCAAAAAGTACTTATGGGCCCAAAACGAACACCGTGTGCATAAGTTACACTCAATTCTTCGAACGCCGACAACCCAAGCGTTCCAAATATGCAAGTGCTCATTATTTCGAAAAATGGCCGAAATCCCACATACGTCACGACGAAGTTGTGAGTTCAATCTAAAACGGTAGCTACATTTCCAAAAAGTACTTATGGTCCGGAAACGGACACCGTGTGCAAACTTTACGCTCAATTCTTCGTACGCCGACTCTCCAAGTGTTACAATTATGCAAGTGCTCATTCTTTCGAAAAATGGCTGAAAACCCTTGTACATCATGATGATGCCATGAGTTCAATCCAAAACGGTCGCTACATTTCCAAAAAGTACTTATGGGCCCGAAACAGACACCGTGTGCAAAAGTTACGCTAAATTCTTTGTGCGCAGACTGTCCAAGCGTTCCAATTATGCAAGTGCTCATTCTTTCGAAAAATGGCTAAAAACCCTTGTACATCGTGATGATGTCCTGAGTTCAATTCAAAACGATCGCTACATTTCCAAAAAGTACTTATGAGCCCAAAACGGACACCATGTGCATAAGTTACGCTCAATTCTTCGAACGCCGACAATCCAAGCGCTCCAAATATGCAAGTGCTCATTATTTCGAAAAATGGCCGAAATCCCTCATACGTCACGAAGAAGTTGTGAGTTCAATCCAAAACGGTCGCTACATTTCAAAAAAGTACTTATGGGCCGAAAATAGACACCGTGTGCAAAAGTTACGCTCAATTCTTCGTACGCCGACTCTCCAAGCGTTCCAAATGTGCAAGTGCTCATTCGTTCGACAAATGGCTGAAAACCCTTGCACGTCATGATGATGTCATGAGTTCAATCCAAAACGGTCAATACATTTCCAAAAAGTACTTATGGGCCGAAAGCGGACACCGTGAGCAAAAGTTACGCTCAATTCTTCGCACGCTGACTCTCCAAGCGTTCCAATTGTACAAGTGCTCATTCTTTTGAAAAATGGTCGAAAACCTTTGTACGTTGTGATGATGTCCTGAGTTCAATCTAAAACGATCGCTACATTTCCAAAAAGTACTTATGGGCCCAAAACGGACACTGTGTGCATAAGTTAAGCTCAATTCTTCGAACGCCGACAATCCAAGCGCTCCAAATATGCAAGTGCTCATTATTTTGAAAAATGGCCGAAATCCCTCAAACGTCACAAAGAAGTTGTGAGTTCAATTCAAAACGGTCGCTACATTTCAAAAAAGTACTTATGGGCCGAAAACAAACACCGTGTGCAAAAGTTACGCTCAATTCTTCGTACGCCGACTCTCCAAGCGTTCCAAATATGCAAGTACTCATTCTTTTGACAAATGGCTGAAAACCCTTGCACGTCATGATGATGCCATGAGTTCAATCCTAAACGGTCGCTACATTTCCAAAAATTACTTATGGGCCGAAAACGGACACCGTGTGCAAAAGTTACGCTCAATTCTTCGTACGCCGACTCTCCAAGCGTTCCAAATACGGAAGTGCTCATTCTTCCCAAAAATTGCAAAGATCACTCATACGTCATGATGAAGTCGTGAGATCAATCCAAAACGGTCCCTACATTTGTGAAAAGGACTTATGGGCCCCAAACAGACGCTGTTTTCAATAGTTACGCTCAATTCTTCGTACGCCGACTCTCGAAGCGTTCCAAATACGCAAGTGCTCATTCTTTCGAAAAATGGTCGAAAACCCTTATACGTCATGATGATGTCCTGAGTTCAATCCAAAAGATCGCTACATTTCCAAAAGGTACTTATGGGCCCAAAACGGACACGGTGTGCATAAGTCATGCTCAATTCTTCGAATGTCGACAATCCAAGGGCTCCAAATATGCAAGTGCTCATTCTTTCGAAAATGGCCAAAATCCCTCATACGTCACGATGAAGTTGTGAGTTCAATCCAAAACGGTCGCTACATTTCCAAAAAGTACTTATGGGCCGAAAACGGACACCGTGTACAAAAGTTACGCTCAATTCTTCGTACGTCGACTCTCCAAGCGTTCCAAATACACAAGTGCTCATTCTTTCGAAAAATGGCCGAAATCCCTCGTACGTCACGACGAAGTTGTGAGTTCAATCCAAAACGGTCGCTACATTTCCAAAAAGTACTTATGGGCCCAAAACGGACACCGTGTGCATAAGTCACGCTCAATTCTTCGAACGTCGACAATCCAAGGGCTCCAAATATGTAAGTGCTCATTCTTTCGAAAAATGGCCGAAATCCCTCATACGTCACGACGAAGGGGTGATTTCAATCCAAAACGGTCGCAACATTTCCAAAAAGTACTTATGGGCCAAAAACGGACACCGTGTTCAAAACTTACACTCAATTCTTCGTACGCCGACTCTCCAAGCGTTCCAAATATGCAAGTGCTCATTCTTTTAAAAATGGTTGAAAACCCTTGTACGTCATGATGATGTCATAAGTTCAATCCAAAACGGTCGCTACATTTCCAAAAAGTACTTATGGGTCCAAAACGAACACAGTGTGCATAAGTCACGCTCAATTCTTCGAACGTCGACAATCCGAGGGCTCCGAATATGCAAGTGCTCATTCTTTCGAAAAATGGCCGAAATCCCTCGTACGTCACGACGAAGTGATGATTTCAATCCAAAACGGTCGCTACATTTCCAAAAAGTACTTATGGGCCAAAAACGGACACCGTGTGCAAAAGTTACGCTCAATTCTTCGTACGCCGACTCTCCAAGCGTTCCGAATATGCAAGTGCTCATTCTTTCGAAAAATGGCCGAAAATCGTTGTACGTCATGATGATGTCCTGAGTTCCATCCAAAACGGTCGCTACAGTTCCAAAAAGTACTTATGGGCCGAAAACGGACACCGTGTCCAAAAGTTACACTCAATTCCTCGTACTCCGACTCTCCCAGCGTTCCAATTATGCAAGTGCTCATTCTTTCGAAAAATGGCCGAAAATCCTTATACGTCATGATGATGTCCTGAGTTCAATCCAAAACGATCGCTATATTTCCAAAAAGTACTTATGGGCCCAAAATGGACACCGTGTGCAGAAGTTACGCTCAATTCTTCGTACGCCGACTCTCCAAGCGTTCCAAATATGCAAGTGCTCATTCTTTCGAAAAATGGCTGAAAACCCTTGTACGTCATGATGATGTCATAAGTTCAATCCAAAATGGTCGCTACATTTCCAAAAAGTACTTATGGGTCCAAAACGAACACTGTGTGCATAAGTCACGCTCAATTCTTCGAACGTCGACAATCCGAGGGCTCCGAATATGCAAGTGCTCATTCTTTCAAAAAATGGCCGAAATCCCTCGTACGTCACGACGAAGTGATGATTTCAATCCAAAACGGTCGCTACAGTTTCAAAAAGTACTTATGGGCCAAAAACGGACACCGTGTGCAAAAGTTACGCTCAATTCTTCGTACGCCGACTCTCCAAGCGTTCCGAATATGCAAGTGCTCATTCTATCGAAAAATGGCCAAAAATCATTGTACGTCATGATGATGTCCTGAGTTCCATCCAAAACGGTCGCTACATTTCCAAAAAGTACTTATGGGCCGAAAACGGACACCGTGTGCAAAACTTACGCTCAACTCTCCAAGCGTTCCAAATATGCAAGTGCTCATTCTTTCAAAAAATGGCTGAAAACCCTTGTACGTCATGATGATGCCATGAGTTCAATCCAAAACGGTCACTACATTTCCAAAAAGTACTTATAGGACCAAAATGAACACCGTGTGCATAAGTCACGCTCAATTCTTCGAACGTCGACAATCCGAGGGCTCCAAATATGCAAGTGCTCATTCTTTCAAAAAATGGCCGAAATCCCTCATACGTCACGACGAAGTGGTGATTTCAATCCAAAACGGTCGCTACATTTCAAAAAAGTTCTTATGGGCCGAAAATAGACACCGTGTGCAAAAGTTACGCTCAATTCTTCGTACGCCGACTCTCCAAGCGTTCCAAATATGCAAGTGCTCATTCTTTTGACAAATGGCTGAAAACCCTTGCACGTCATGATGATGCCATGAGTTCAATCCAAAACGGTCGCTACATTTCCAAAAATTACTTATGGGCCGAAAACGGACACCGTGTGCAAAAGT
>NW_019266712.1:0-548 GCF_002742605.1 Olea europaea var. sylvestris
TTTTGTTTCCTATCGACAAGTCAAATTTTAGCCAATTCCGACACAGTTGCGAAAAATGACGAAATTACACCCGGAGCTATTTTGTTCCCTATCAACCTGTCAAATTTGAGCCCATTCCAACACAGTCGAGAAAAATGACAAAATTGCCGCCGGCGGGATTTTTATTTCAGATCAAACTGCCAAATTTCAGCCAATTCCGAGACAGTCGAGAAAAATGACGAAATTGCCCCCGGCGCGATTTTTGTTCCCTATCAACCTGTCAAATTTGAGCCCATTCCGACACAGTCTAGAAAAATGACGAAATTGCCTCCGGTACGATTTTTATTTCGGATCAAACTGCCAAATTTCAGCCGATTCCGACAAAGTCGAGAAAAATGACGAAATTGCCCCCGGCGCGACTTTTGATTCCGATCAAAAGGTCAAATTTGAGCCCATTCCGACACAGTCGAGAAAAATGACGAATTTGCCGCCGGTGCGATTTTTCTTTCCGATCAAACTCCAAATTGCAGCCAATTCCGACACAGTCGAGAAAAATGACGAAATTGCCC
>NW_019266712.1:615-6845 GCF_002742605.1 Olea europaea var. sylvestris
TGTCGAATTTGAGCCCATTCCGACACAGCCGAGAAAAATGACGAAATTGCCCCCGGCGCGATTTTTATTTCAGATCAAACTTCCAAATTTCAGCCAATTCCGACAAAGTCGAGAAAAATGACGAAATTGCCGCCGCGCGATTTTGGTTTCCGATAAACCTATCAAATTTTAGCCCATTCCGACGCAGTCTAGAAAAATGACAAAATTGCCCCCGGCGCGATTTTTATTTCGGATCAAACTGCCAAATTTCAGCCGGTTCCGAAACAGTCGAGAAAAATGGAGAAACTGCCCCCGGCGCGGTTTATGTTTCCGATCAACAGGTCAAATTTCATCCAATTCCGACACAGTCGAGAAAAATGTCGAAATTCCCCCGGCGTGGTTTTTGTTTCCGATCAGCAAGTCAAATTTTAGCCAATTCCGACACAGTCTCGAAAATTGACGAAATCACACCTGGCGCGGTTTTTGTTCCCGATAAACCTGTAAAATTTAAGCCCATTCCGACACAGTCGAGAAAAATGACGAAATTGCCCCCGGCACGATTTTTGTTCCCGATAAGCCTGTCAAATTTGAGCCCATTCCGACACAGTCGAGAAAAATGAAGAAATTTTCGCCGGCGCGATTTTTATTTCCGATCAAACTGCCAAATTTCAACCAATTCCAACACATTCGAGAAAAATTTCGAAATTGCCCACGACGCGATTTTTTGGTCCCGATAAACCTGTCAAATTTGAGCCCATTCCGACACAGTCGAGGAAAATGACGAAATTTCCGCCGGCGCGATTTTTATTTCCGATCAAACAGCCAAATTTCAGCCAATTCCAACACAGTCGAGAAAAATGACGAAATTGCACTCGACGAGATTTTTGTTCCCGATCAACCAATCGAATTTGAGCCCATTCCGACGCAGTCGTGAAAAATGACGAAATTGCCCTCGGCGCGATTTTTATTTCAGATCAACCTGCCAAATTTCAGCCAATTCCGACACAGTCGAGAAAAATGACGAAATTGCCCTCGACGAGATTGTTGCTCCCGATAAACCAGTCAAATTTTAGCCCATTCCGATATAGTCGAGAAAAATGACGAAATTTCCGCCGGCGCGATTTTTATTTCCGATCAACCTGCCAAATTTCAGCCAATTCCGACACAGTCGAGAAAAATGACGAAATTGCCCTCGACGAGATTGTTGCTCCCGATAAACCAGTCAAATTTTAGCCCATTCCGATATAGTCGAGAAAAATGACGAAATTTCCGCCGGCGCGATTTTTATTTCCGATCAACCTGCCAAATTTCAGCCAATTCCGACACAGTCGAGAAAAATGACGAAATTGCCCTCGACGAGATTGTTGCTCCCGATAAACCAGTCAAATTTTAGCCCATTCCGATATAGTCGAGAAAAATGACGAAATTTCCGCCGGCGCGATTTTTATTTCCGATCAACCTGCCAAATTTCAGCCAATTCCGACACAGTCGAGAAAAATGACGAAATTGCCCTCGGCGCGATTTTTATTTCAGATTAAACTGCCAAATCTCTGTCAATTCCGACACAGTCGAGAAAAATGACGAAATTGCCCTCGACGAGATTGTTGCTCCCGATAAACCAGTCAAATTTTAGCCCATTCCGACACAGTCGAGAAAAATGTCGAAATTTCCACCGGCGCGATTTTTATTTCCGATCAAACTGCCAAATTTCAGCTAATTCCAACACAGTCGAGAAAAATGACGAAATTGCTCCGGCGCGATTTTTATTTCCGATCAAACTGCCAAATTCAGCCAATTCCGACACAGTCGCGAAAAATGACGAAATTGCCCCCGGCGCGGTTTTTGTTCCCGATAAACCTGTCAAATTTTAGCCCATCCCGACGCAGTCGAGAAAAATGACGAAATCGCCCCCGTCGCAATTTTTGTTTCCTATCAACAAGTCAAATTTGAGCCCATTCCGACACAGTCAAGAAAAATGACGAAATTGCACCCGGTGCGATTTTTATTTCAGATCAAACAGCCAAATTTCAGCCAATTCCGACACAGTCGAGAAAAATGACGAAATTACCCTCGGCGCGGTTTTTGCTCCCGATAAACCTGTCAAATTTTAGCCCATCCCGACACAGTCGAGAAAAATGACGAAATTGCCCCCGGCGCGATTTTTGTTTCGGATCAAGCTGCCAAATTTCAGCCGATTCCGACACAGTCGAGAAAAGTGACGAAATTGCCCCTGGTGCGATTTTTGTTTCCGATCAACCGGCCAAATTTGAGCCAATTCCGACACAGGCGAGAAAAATGACGAAAGGACCCCCGGCGCGATTTTTATTTCCGATCCACCGTCGCGAAAAATGACGAAATCACACCCGGCGCGGTTTTTGTTCCCGATAAACCTGTCAAATTTGAGCCCATTCCGACACAGTCGCGCAAAATGACGAAATCACACCCGGCGCGGTTTTTGTTCCCGATAAACCTGTCAAATTTGAGCCCATTCCGACACAGTCGCGCAAAATGACGAAATCACACCCGGCGCGGTTTTTGTTCCCGATAAACCTGTCAAATTTGAGCCCATTCCGACACAGTCGCGCAAAATGACGAAATCACACCCGGCGCGGTTTTTGTTCCCGATAAACCTGTCAAATTTGAGCCCATTCCGACACAGTCGCGAAAAATGACGAAATTGCCCCCGGCGCGATTTTTATTTCGGATCAAACTGCCAAATTTCAGCCGATTCCGACACAGTCGAGAAAAATGACGAAAGTACCCCCTACGCGATTTTTGTTTCCAATCAAACTGTCAAATTTGAGCCAATTCCGACACAGTCGATAAAAATGACGAAATTGCCCCCGGTGCGATTTTTATTTCAGATCAAACTGCCAAATTTCAGCCAATTCCGACACAGTCGAGAAAAATGACGAAATTGCCCCCGACGCGGTTTTTGTTTCCGATCAACAAGTCAAATTTTTGCCAATTCCGACACAGTCGCGAAAAATGACGAAATTACACCCAGCCCGATTTTTGTTCCCGATCAACCAGTCAAATTTGAGCCCATTCCGATACATTCGCGAAAAATTACGAAATTGCCAGCTGTGCGATTTTTGTTTCCGATCAACCTGTCAAATTTTAGCCCATTCTGATACAGTCGCGAAAAATAACGAAATTACCACCGGCGCGATTTTTGTTTTCGATCAACCTGTCAAATTTGAGCCCATTCCGACACAGTCGAGAAAAATGACGAAACTGCCCCAGGCGCGATTTTTATTTTAGATCAAACTGCCAAATTTGAACCAATTCCGACACAGTCGAGAAAAATGACGAAATTGCCCCCGGCGCGGTTTTTGTTTCCGATCAACCAGTCAAATTTTAGCCAACTCCGACACAGACGCGAAAAATAACGAAATTACACCCGGCGCGGTTTTTGTTCCCGATCAACCTGTCAAATTTGAGCCCATTCCGACACAGTCGAGAAAAATGACGAAATTGCCCCAGGTGCGATTTTTGTTTCCGATCAACCTGTCAAATTTGAGCCCATTCCGACACAGTCAAGAAAAATGACGAAATTGCCCCCGGCGCGATTTTTGTTCCCGATCAACCTGTCAAATTTGAGCCCATTCCGAAACACTCGAGAAAAATGACAAAATTGCCCCCGGCGATTTTTATTTCAGATCAAACTGCCAAATTTCAGCCAATTCCGACACAACCGAGAAAAATAACGAAATTGCCCCCGGCGCGATTTTTGTTCCCGATCAACCTGTCAAATTTGATCCCGTTCCGACAAAGTCGGGAAAAATGACGAAATTGTTTGTTGGAAAAATGACGGAATTGCCGCCGGAGCAATTTTTATTTCAGATCAAACTGCCAAATTTCAGCCAATTCCGACACAGTCGAGAAAAATGACGAAATTGCCGCCGGCGGGATTTTTATTTCAGATCAAACTGCCAAATTTCAGCCAATTCCGACACAGTCGAGAAAAATGACGAAATTGCCCCCGGCGCGGTTTTTGTTTCCTATCGGCAAGTCAAATTTTAGCCAATTTCGACACAGTTGCGAAAAATGACGAAATTGCACCCGGAGCTATTTTTGTTCCCGATCAACCTGTCAAATATGAGCTCATTCCAACACAGTCGAGAAAAATGACGAAATTGCCGCCGGCGGGATTTTTATTTCAGATCAAACTGCCAAATTTCAGCCAATTCCGACACAGTCGAGAAAAATGACGAAATTGCCCCCGGCGCGATTTTTGTTCCCTATCAACCTGTCAAATTTGAGCCCATTCCGACACAGTCGAGAAAAATGACGAAATTGCCTCCGGCGCGATTTTTATTTCGGATCAAACTGCCAAATTTCAGCCGATTCCGACAAAGTCGAGAAAAATGACGAAATTGCCCCCGGCGCGACTTTTGTTTCCGATCAAAAGGTCAAATTTGAGCCCATTCCGACACAGTCGAGTAAAATGACGAAATTGCCAGCGGTGCGATTTTTCTTTCCGATCAAACTCCAAATTGCAGCCAATTCCAACACAGTCGAGAAAAATGACGAAATTGCCCCTGGCTCGATTTTTGTTTCTGATCAAAATGTCGAATTTGAGCCCATTCCGACACAGCCGAGAAAAATGACGAAATTGCCCCCGGCGCGATTTTTATTTCAGATCAAACTTCCAAATTTCAGCCAATTCCGACAAAGTCGAGAAAAATGACGAAAAATTGCCGCCACGCGATTTTGGTTTCCGATAAACCTGTCAAATTTTAGCCCATTCCGACACAGTCTAGAAAAATGACGAAATTGCCCCCGGCGCGATTTTTATTTCGGATCAAACTGCCAAATTTCAGCCGGTTCCGAAACAGTCGAGAAAAATGGCGAAATTGCCCCCCGCGCGGTTTATGTTTCCGATCAACAAGTCAAATTTCATCCAATTCCGACACAGTCGAGAAAAATGTCGAAATTCCCCCGGCGTGGTTTTTGTTTCCGATCAGCAAGTCAAATTTTAGCCAATTCCGACACAGTCTCGAAAATTGACGAAATCACACCCGGCGCGGTTTTTGTTCCCGATAAACCTGTCAAATTTAAGCCCATTCCGACACAGTCGAGAAAAATGACGAAATTACCCCCGGCGCGATTTTTATTTCCGATCAAACGGCCAAATTTCAGCCAATTCCGACACAGTCGAGAAAAATGACGAAATTGCCCCCGGCACGATTTTTGTTCCCGATAAACCTGTCAAATTTGAGCCCATTCCGACACAGTCGAGAAAAATGAAAAAATTTTCGCCGGCGCTATTTTTATTTCCGATCAAACGGCCAAATTTCAGCCAATTCCAACACATTCGAGAAAAATTTCGAAATTGCCCACGACGCGGTTTTTTGGTCCCGATAAACCTGTCAAATTTGAGCCCATTCCGACACAGTCGAGGAAAATGACGAAATTTTCGCCGGCGCGATTTTTATTCCGATCAAACTGCCAAATTTCAGCCAATTCCAACACAGTCGAGAAAAAAAAGACGAAATTGCACTCAGCGAGATTTTTGTTCCCGATCAACCAATCGAATTTGAGCCCATTCCGACGCAGTCGTGAAAAATGACGAAATTGCCCTCGGCGCGATTTTTATTTCAAATCAAACTGCCAAATTTCAGCTAATTCCGACACAGTCGAGAAAAATGACGAAATTGCCCCCGACGCGATTTTTGTTCCCGATCAACCTGTCAAATTTGAGCCCATTCCGACACAGTCAAGAAAAATGACGAAATTGCCCCCGGCGCGATTTTTGTTTCGGATCAAACTGCCAAATTTCAGCCGATTCCGACACAGTCGAGAAAAATGACGAAATTGCCCCCGGCGCGGTATATGTTTCCGATCAACAAGTCAAATTTCGGTCAATTCCGACACAGTCGAGAAAAATGTCGAAATTCCCCCGGCGTGGTTTTTGTTTCCGATCAGCAAGTCAAATTTTAGCCAATTCCGACACAGTCGCGAAAAATGACGAAATCACACCCGGCGCGATTTTTGTTCCCAATAAACCTGTCAAATTTGAGCCCATTCCGACACAGTCGAGAAAAATGACGAAATTGCCCCCGGTGCGATTTTTATTTCAGATCAAACGTCCAAATTTCAGTCAATTCCGACACAGTCGAGAAAAATGACGAAATTGCCCTCGGCGTGGTTTTTCCTCCCGAGAAACCTGTCAAATTTTAGCCCATTCCGACACAGTCGAGAAAAATGACGAAATTGCCCCCGGCGCGATTTTTATTTCGGATCAA
>NW_019266713.1:0-6844 GCF_002742605.1 Olea europaea var. sylvestris
TCAACTATTTTGTCGGTCACTTAATTTGCAATCTTTACTTCTCATTAAGATCAACCTTACAATTTGTATAAGGCTCATGAATTATTTTTGTGAACAAGCAACTTGACGAATAATGTTTCAAGTATAATAAAAATAATGTTGTATGCTGTCACTTATTGTCATAGTCGCCCTAAGTGGTATATTTGTAGCGATTAGTGGTTTGATATATTAATGGAGTAATTTTTTATTATCTTATACATTGAATCACTAACAATTACATGTATGTCATGTAGAACGAATGCGTTAGTGAGCGATTGCAAATAGCATTATTCTTATAACAAATACTCCCCCCATCTCATTTATATAGGCTAACTTTTCTTATTTTCTTGTTTCAATTATATAGTCATATTTCTTTATTGAGAATGTTTTGTTTTCTTCGTTTACTAATAGATCATTATTTAATTTGTCTGTCATAACTATTTTTTTTTTTTTTACTTAATCTTGAAATTGTACAAATATAAATAAGGTAAATTAGAAAAGATTTTGACGAAAACTACTTTTCAATTCCTGCACTCCTAACTAATAATAACGCTTCTGATTGGTTGAAATTCATTGATATAATCAAATCCTGAACAAGATCATTACGCGCATTTTTTAACCTGGATTTGAAAAGTCCAACTCAAGTCTTCCTTTCTTGCATTTACTTTTAAGAGTCATGCCCCCTCACATGGGGCCCTTTCGTGTGAGGAGGCTGTAAGTTTCGTACAACACTATGTGCTATACAAGCAGAATTACCTTATTTTTAAAGCCCAAGAGACAGATCAATAGGAGGCCATGTGACTATTTTAAAGAGAAAATTATATAACATTTTAAAACACAAGGAATGTGAAATCTACCAATAAGAGTTGAAACCAAAACCATAAAAAGTGAGATAAACAAAGACTTTGAACAAAAATGTATATATTAAATTCTCAATTTGGTCCACTTGTTTATTGCTTCCAAGGTATGTGTTCCCACCCTAGAGTACATTTTCTGATGATTCCATAAATATTTTGCGATTATTTTTTAATAGTTAATACAACAAAGTACAATGAAGTAGATTTCCTCGGTTCAATCATTTTGGAACTAGAATTTCATTTGAAGACGCTATTCACACAAACGGTTATTGTATGATTCAGATCAAGCAATTGAAATAACATTATCTTCTTCAAAGTCACAATTTGCACCATATGTCGAATTACTAGCAACTAGGGTTTATAGCTTTTAGTCACTCAACGCATAATATGCTCCTGTAAAAATAAATTTTAAATAGATTTTGATAAAAATTAATAAAATGGACGTGTAGTTGAATTGATAAAAGTTGTGGATCTCATAAATGTATTGTTGAAAATGAATTGATAAAAAAAAATAGAGACCAAACAAGTTTAAACTCTAATAAAGATGTCTATTTCCCGTAACTTCATAGTTCTTCAAGTCCATTGGTGCAAAATTCTTTTATTATCATTTACAACTTGATCAAGTGGCCGCTTAGAAAAATTCAAAGTTCTCATTTATATTTTTTAATAACTTTTACTATCAAAGCATGTGGTAGCTAAGAAAATGAAGATCACTATATTTATGTTAGCATCCCGACTTTTCTCAAATCCGTTGCACCGTGTGAAATTTATCTTTTCACTATGGTTAAAAGTACTTGTATAAACTTAAAAAGTTTTGAACTTCTAACACATTCGAGACTGAAAAAGATAAGACTCGAGTTGACTTAGTATATGATTTGAAGTGGCAAATCGGACCCTCATATAATGGAATAATCGAAAGCGTTGTGTTAGGTGGACTATTGTCATATGTTGCACCTGCACAACTTTCGAACACACTTCAAATGCCGAACATGTAAGAAAATGGATGAATGGTGAACCCATTTCATATCCAAGGTTCGTAGTTTAATGAATGATTAGTCAGGTATGCATATAAATAAGTCGTACTGAAGTATTTCTTATATAAATAATTGCACATAATTAAGATATTATCGCAGACTACAAAGGTATAAATAATTGACCCCATCCAACTACCAAGGTATAAATAATTGCACATAATTAAGATATTGTCGCAAACAAGAAATAAATAAATAGTTTGATCCACCCTTCCTCCTTAAAATCATCTTCCCTGTCCCTGTCAAGTAGGGATAATATAACAAGAGCCCCACTTGACATACAGAGATACATTCATATGGGTCTTACAGGTTACACACACTGGAGTGGGTGGATTTTTTTTTGTAATATTTTACTCACATGTGAGTATTTTCAAATTGTACTATGAAGCATTATTATGTACACACAGACTAATACGTATAATGATATCTAAACACCAAATCGATCATTGAATATTCCCCCTATCTCCTCGATTTTGATTGAGTAATTGTGTATTTAGCATGTCTGAATAATTGATTCGATTACCTATAAATTTTACTGCATTTTTTTTAAATTAATTTTGGTAGTTCTACATCATATCCTATCTATATCTGCAATGAATGTCTAAACCTTACAACTTATTCACTCTCCGCTTTGTTTGATAGAGTTTAAAATTAAATTTTAACAAATTTTTATTAAAGATAATGAAATGTATGGTCCAAAAATTGTTGGTCTCATGAAATTAATTATTGACATTGACTTTGATAAAAAAAATTTAATAATTTCTACCAAACAATGGTTTAATTTCTCAAAGCAAAATATTTGATTTTTTAAGATGGTAAATCGTATAGTACAAGATTACATGCTTACTAAGGAAAAAATAATCATGGGATTCTTTCAAAATTTGACAATGGAAATCTGTGTTTTCTTTTCTAATAAGAACATAATGTGCATTTAGCAGTGTAATTATCAAGTGATTCTTGAATATGATAGATATATTGTACAACTTTCTCCATTTCACTCCACTTCTAAAAGTAGAGGAAATTTCACAATTTTAATCATTCCAAAAGATATGTTGCTTTGCTTGGTATTATTATATTTTAGGAGATGACCAAGAGTTGGTATGGTAAAAAATTTTAAAAGTCAAAATTGTTTCCGAAATTAAGAAACTCATTTTAGATTTGTTTGAATAATTGTTTGAAAGTGCATTATTTGATTAGAAAAAATTTTAGAGGAAGCGATTAGAATAGCTTTTCTAGCAAGTTGGCTCAAGGTGATTTCCTCAAAATGCTCTTCTACCCACAAAAAAAAAAAAAAAAAAAGGAGCAAAAGCTAAAGCTCTACGAAATGGAACCTTATTGAAACCTACTGGAGACCACTATGCCCTTGTTTGGTCCCAATATTTTAAAATTAATTTTTTGAACTCATTTTAAAGTACACATTTTATAGAACTCACAAATTTTATCAATTTTTAAATTACACATTCAATCTTTATCAAAATGTACTAAAATTTTGATTTCTAACCAAACAAAACAAAGGCTATATAAGTTTCTAGACACATTAAAATTTTTGTCATGTATTTTTCTCTTTGTTGATTTTGCCAATTCAACGTACCAAAGCTTTGAACGATAAGCTCAAATGTCCTCATGCAATATGTAGTTTCTATCTTTTTAAAATATTACATCATATATGTTTCATTTTAACAATTTGGTTCACCCGAAAAATCTTTACCTACCACCCCACCCATGAGCACCTATGTAGCACAATGGTTTTCCACACGTAAAATCGTGCACTACTGATTCTTTAAAGCACAATGAAAATGTCCCTCTATTGTTTTTATCAATAATTCACCAATTTTTTCATGCTATTAAATGGTGTACATTCTTGTCTACTAACCCTTTGAAAACCAACAAGTAGATAAGAACGTGAACAAGTAATATGGTAATGTGTAGAGTGTCGAACTCACGAAAACTAAGAATTTGATTGAGTTCAAATTAATAACAACCATAATTGAATAGCAACAAGTTTTGAATTTTCTATCGTAATACCTAACTTATCAATTAAATTAGAAAGCGACTTAACTGATTTTTCAAATATGTGAAAATATTGCTAAGATAACGAATTTCCCTTACTAATCCATTTTTATCACAACAAATTAACGTAACAGTTTGTAGTCATTCTGGTAGGTCATGACTCCTAATTTAATTTAAAACCTCTCTTGATAGTTATCAAATATATTCTCCTCGTGTGACCTTCCTATCTCTTGATGAAAGAGACGAACATGATAAAATGCATTAAATGATCTAGAACACCTATGAAAATCATGTAAATTATAGAAGTATTTCTCTATCCACCATCCAAGTTTACAATATTTATTATTTTAAAAACCTATATCTCTCGATAACAATAGATTCCAATAAATAATCTCAATTAGCAGCTAATTAATTGAGAAGTCGATGAAAACAATAATCAACATCCAAGAAAACATACATACGAACCGTTAAAATAATTAATCAGTGCCAAAAATCCCATAACAAAGGTTCATCTCATCTTAACAATATAAATATCTAGCCAAGCACATTGAAATTACAAGAAATCATTAAAATTTAAATAAACATCACTCGAAATTTGAATAGTTGAAGAGAAACAATGGATTCTTAATAACTTTTAAGTTTTCTTTCCAATTTTTGTGTAAATTTCTTGGTGTGAAGTCTCCTTGATGATCTTCTTGCAATTCCTCAGTTGAAATCTCCGTCAAAGATGAATTTATCCTCTTCTTCAATACAATTATCTCAAGTTCATTAGTTATTTATTGCATAAAAGAGGCTCATTTATGTGTATAAGATGTTCTAGTATTTATATGGCATGAATTTAGGTCAAAGATATCGCTCAAACTCTTGCCAAGTTGAGTTTTAATCATATAAGAAAACCTAGGAGTCGGTCTAAATATTGTACTATGAGACCCATTGAGATGCAACTGCATAGCTCACTTGTTGAACTCCAAGTTTGTCCCTAAATGGCAAGAACTACGTGACCGCATAGTTTAATTTCATTTTTCGTCGGATAGCTTTTAGTATTTTAATCATATCTTTCCCTCCCAATGTTTGATTAAAATGATTCAAAGTGCATTGCAAAGCTAACTAAAAAGGCTCCAATTCTTTCTAAAATATCATTTTTCCAATTCGAATGTTTGCTATACCAAAATGAGTCTCAAACGGAGACTGAAAATCTTAATCATAACTTTTTCGCCTGAAGATTCATATGTGATAATACTTCTACTATACTTCATTCTTTGACTTCTTTCCTCATCCGACTGACCCTTAACATTCTTGAATCTTTATTGTAATTTTCGGCACAACTTTTTAATATTTCCACTTTAATTCTCAAACTTTGATTTTGCTTCATTGAAGCTCTTTTATTTTATGATCTTGTATATTTATCTTTCATTTATATCCAATTAAAACATTGGCATTTTTTTATCTTCACTTCATCGTTCATCTCATCTATGCATTATTTGAAAATTGGTCCCCGTCTTTTGGATTTCACTCTTTTTCTGGATTTTCTTTTTATTTCTTGCAATTTCTTGTTCAACCATTGAGTTTATCTATTTAATACAAAAATACAATAATTTAGACTATATTTCAACATAGGAGCAACTAAATATCACTATATAAAGCCCTGAATAAGTGTATAAAATACACTTATCATCTACATTTCTCTCTTTCCATAATACAAAAGCTTGATTAGTACATCTTTTGTCTCAACTTTTAAAAGGTAGTATGGGATCCAATATTACGCTAAACCTCCGATTTTTCAAAAATGGCGTGGATACACGGGTTGTTTCGATTTTAGATGTTAACTAATCAAGTATATTTAAAACTTCCAACTAGACGAGCATGGACATGTGGATAGCTGGGTGACTCATTTAAGTAAAAAAAAAAAAAATGGATTTTCATCTTCCAACGTAAGAATAAAAAATTTTGTTACCACATATACGAACGAACATCAAGAGAGCCGTTTCAACCTTGAAATCACTAAAAAAAAAATTGGTTAGCAGATCCCACTTAAATATTGACTCAAAGATGACATACCAACTAATAAACCCCAAATTTCCAACAACTATGAGCTGGAGTCATTGGGATGGCAGATAGGAATAGCTAAGTCTCAGTTAAAGAAGGTGACAACAGCATAAAATGTAATAGAATTCAAATAAAAAGGGAAAATGGAAATAACATATATAAAATATCCCATGCAGAACATGACAAGAGCAAATATTTAATTCATGCCAGGACGAGGTAACAGCGTTGAAGTGTCAATAAGCAGATTAATAATACTTGCCTAATAGTCAAATGTAATTTCTTAATGAGAGATCATCCAAGGTAGAATAAATTCCTTCAGCTTTCTCTTCAACAAAAAGACACATGAATCGAAATTTCCTCATGCCCCACTTTCATATATTAGTTAATACTAAATTCTAGTTGTTAATCAAAGTCGAGAGTATGACAGCTATATAAATTTCAAAGCATTCTATATGTACAGATAATGGGCTTACAGAAGTGCAACAGAATAGACACAATAGGGGTGGGTGAGTGATTTTTGACAATATATTAATCACATGGAGCCCACTCCCATGTGAGTGTCAGCAATTCTGTGAAGTCCATTTTCTATACAAATGGTTTAAATTCCATTGGAGGTAGGGGAGAAATACTGCTATAAGAACCTGCTATCTCATGCCATTTATTTTCTGATAATTATTGAATACATTATAATAGAGGTCTATTTCAATGGGGATTTTTCCACCATGTTCTTCTTCAGAAATGTTGGAGAAATTACTAGGAACGGTGTGTGGAAAGATTCGAGATTCACCCAAGATTGAGGAGAGGAAGATTAAAGGCACTGTGGTACTAAGGAAAAAGAATTTTATGGGGATGACTGACGTTGGTGCTTCGTTTCTTGATCGA
>NW_019266714.1:0-6842 GCF_002742605.1 Olea europaea var. sylvestris
TTTAGCCCATTTCGATTCCGTTGGGAAAAACGACGAAATTACATCCCCCCGCGATTATTGTTTCCAATCAACCTGTCAAATTTAAGCCCATTTCGACACCTTCGTGAAAATGACGAAATTGCCTTGGCGTGGTTTTTTTCCAATCAACCTGTCAAATTTGGGCCCATTCCGACTCCGTCGCGAAAAATGACGAAATTGCTCCCGGCGAGATTTTTGTTTACAATCAATCTGTCAAATTTTAGCCCAATCCGACCCCGTCGCGAAAAATGACGAAATTGAGCCCGGATAAATTTTTGTTTCCGATCAACCTTTCAAATTTGAGCCCATTTCGACACCGTCGCGAAAAATGACGAAATTGCCCGTAGCGCGATTTTGGTTCCCGATCAACCTGTCAAATTTGAGCCCATTCCGACTCCGTCGCGAAAAATGACAAAACTCCCCCTGGCAAGATTTTTGTTCCCGGTAAACCTGTCAAATTTTAGCCCATTCCGACTCCGTCGCGAAAAATGACGAAATTCCCCCCGACGAGATTTTTATTTCCGATCAACCTTTCAAATTTGAGCCCATTCCGACACCGTCTCGAAAAATGACGAAATTGCCCCTGGGGCGATTTTTGTTCCCGATCAACCTGTCAAATTTGAGCCCATTCCGACTCCTTCGCGAAAAATGACGAAATTCCCCCCGACGAGTTTTTGTTCCCGGTGAACCTGTCAAATTTGATCCCATTCCGACTACGTCGCGAAAAATAACGAAATTGCCCCCTGCGCGATTTTTTTTCCGATCAACCTGTCAAATTTGAGCCCATTCCGACACCTTCGTGAAAATGACGAAATTCCCCCCGGCGAGATTTTTGTTCCCACTCAACCTGTCAAATTTGAGCCCATTCCGACTCCGTCGCGAAAAATGACGAAATTCCCCCTGTGAAATTTTTGTTCCCGGTCAACATGTCAAATTTTAGCCCATTCCGATTCCGTTGTGAAAAATGACGAAATTGCACCCCTCAGCGATTTTTGTTTCCGATCAACCTGTCAAATTTGAGCTCATTCCGACTCCGTCGCGAAAAATGACGAAATTCCCCCTGTGAAATTTTTGTTCCCGGTCAACATGTCAAATTTTAGCCCATTCCGACTCCGTTGTGAAAAATGACGAAATTGCACCCCTCAGCGATTTTTGTTTCCGATCAACCTGTCAAATTTGAGCTCATTCCGACTCCGTCGCGAAAAATGACGAAATTCCCCCTGTGAAATTTTTGTTCCCGGTCAACATGTCAAATTTTAGCCCATTCCGACTCCGTTGTGAAAAATGACGAAATTGCACCCCTCAGCGATTTTTGTTTCCGATCAACCTGTCAAATTTGAGCTCATTCCGACTCCGTCGCGAAAAATGACGAAATTCCCCCTGTGAAATTTTTGTTCCCGGTCAACATGTCAAATTTTAGCCCATTCCGACTCCGTTGTGAAAAATGACGAAATTGCACCCCTCAGCGATTTTTGTTTCCGATCAACCTGTCAAATTTGATCCCATTCCGACACAGTCGCGAAAAATGACGAAATTGCCCCCGGCGAGATTTTTGTTCCAGGTCAACCTGTCAAATTTGACCCCATTCCGACTCCATCGCGAAAAATGACGAAATCCCCCGGATCGATTTTTTTTTCCGATCAACCTGTCGAATTTGAGCCCATTCCGACACCTTCGTAAAAATGACGAAATTGCCGCTGCCGTGATTTTTATTTCCGATCAACCTGTCAAATTTGAGCCCATTCCGACTCCGTCGCGAAAAATGATGAAATTGCGCCCGGCGCGATTTTTGTTTCCGATCATCCAGTCAAATTTGAGCCCATTTCTTCACCGTCGCGAAAAATGACGAAATTGCCCCTGGCGTGATTTTTGTTCCCGATCAACCTATAAATTTGAGCCCATTCTGACTCCGTCGTGATAAATGACGAAATTGCCCCTGGCGCGATTTTTGATCCCCATCAACCCGTCAAATTTGAGCCCATTCCGACTCCGTCGAGAAAAATGACGAAATTGCCCTGGCGCGATTTTTATTTCCGATCAATCTGTCAAATTTTAGCCCATTCCAACACTGTCTCGAAAAATGACGAAATTGCCCCCGTTTAAATTTTTGTTTCCGATCAACCTATCAAATTTGAGCCCATTCCAACACCGTCGTGAAAAATGACGAAATTTCCCTTGCGCGATTTTTGTTCCCGATCAACCTGTCAAATTTGAGCCCATTCCGACTCCGTAGCTAAAAATGACGAAATTCCCCCTGGATCGATCTTTGTTTCCGATCAACCTGTCAAATTTGAGCCCATACCGACTCGGTCGAGAAAAATGACGAAATTGCCCCGGCGCGATTTTTGTGTCTGATCAACCAGTCAAATTTGAGCCCATCCCGACTCGGTCGAGAAAAATGACGAAATTGCCTCTTTGAGCCCATTCCGCCTCCGTCGCGAAAAATGATGAAATTGCCCCTGGCGTGGTTTTTGTGTCCGATCAACCTGTCAAATTTGAGGCCATGCCGACACCGTCGCGAAAAATGATGAAATTGCCCCCTGCGCGATTTTTGTTTCGGATCAACCTGTCAAATTTGAGCCCATTCCGACACCTTCGTGAAAATGATGAAATTGCCCCTGGCGTGGTTTTTGTGTCCGATCAACCTGTCAAATTTGAGCCCATGCCGACTCCGTCGCGAAAACTGACGATATTGCTCCCGGCGCGATTTTTGTTCTCGATCAACCTGTCAAATTTGAGCCCATTCCGAGTCCGTCACGAAAAATGACGTAATTCCCCCCGGCGAGATTTTTGTTCCCGGTCAACCTGTCAAATTTGAGCCCATTCCGACTCCGTCGCGAAAAATAACGAAATTGCCCCTGGCGAGATTTTAGTTCCCGGTCAACCTGTCAAATTTGATCCCATTCCAAATCCGTAGCGAAAAATGACGAAATTCCCCCTATATCAATTTTTGTTTCCGATCAACCTATCAAATTTGAGCCCATTCCGACACCGTTGCGAAAAATGACGAAATTGCCCCCGACGAGATTTTTGTTCCAGGTCAACCTGTCAAATTTGTGACCATTCTGACTCCGTGGCGAAAAATGACGAAATCCCCCCGGATCGATTTTTGTTTCCGATCAACCTGTCAAATTTGAGCCCATTCCGACACCTTTGTAAAAATGACGAAATTGCCCTTGGCGTGATTTTTGTTTCCGATCAACCTGTCAAATTTGAGCCAATTCCGACTCCGTCGCAAAAACGACGAAATTGCTCCCGGCGCGATTTTTGTTTATGATCAATCTGTCAAATTTGAGCCCAATCCGACCCCGTAGCGAAAAATGACGAAATTGCGCCCGGATAAATTTCTATTTCCGATCAACCTTTCAAATTTGAGCCCATTCCGACACCGTCGCGAAAAATGACGAAATTGCCCGTTGCGCGATTTTGGTTCCCGATCAACCAGTCAAATTTGAGCCCAATCCGAGTCCGTCGCAAAAAATGACGAAATTCCCCCCGGCGAGATTTTTGTTCCCGGTCAACCTGTCAAATTTGAGCCCATTCCGACTCCGTAGCAAAAAATGACGAAATTTCCCCCGGATCGATTTTTGTTTCCGATCAACCTGTCAAATTTGAGCCCATTCCGACACCTTCGTAAAAATGACGAAATTGCCCCTGGCGTGATTTGTTTCCGATCAACCTGTCAAATTTGAGCCCATTCCGACTCAGGCGCGAAAAAACATGAAATTGTTCCCAGCGCGATTTTTGTTTACGATCAACCTGTCAAATTCGAGCCCAATCCGACATCGTCGCGAAAAATGACGAAATTGCCCCAGTCGCGGTTTTTGTTTTCGATCAACCTGTCAAATTTGAGCCCATTCTGAGACCGCCGCGAAAAATGACGAAATTGCCCCTGGGGCGATTTTTGATCCCGATCAACCTGTCAAATTTGAGCCCATTCCGACACCGTTGCGAGAAATGACGGAATTGCCCATGGGGCGATTTTTGATCCCGATCAACCTGTCAAATTTGAGCCCATTCCGACCCTGTGGCGAAAAATGAAGAAATTGCCCCGGCGCGATTTTTGTTTCCGATCAACCTGTCAAATTTTGGCCCATTCCAACACCGTCTCAAAAAATGACGAAATTGCCCCCGGATAAATTTTTGTTTCCGATCAACCTGTCAAACTTGAGCCCATTCCGACACCGTCGCGAAAAATGACGAAATTGCCCCTTGCGCGATTTTTGTTCCCGATCAACCTGTCAAATTTAAGCCCATTCCGACTCCGTAGTGAAAAATGACGAAATTCCCCGTGGATCGATTTTTGTTTCCGATCAACCTGTCAAATTTGAGCCCATTCCGACTCGGTCACGAAAAATGACGAAATTGCCCCTGGCGCGATTTTTGTGTCCGATCGACCTGTCAAATTTGTGCCCAATCCGACACCGTCGCGAAAAATGACGAAATTGCCTCTGAGGAGATTTTTGTTCACGGTCAACATGCCAAATTTGAACCCATTCCGACTCCGTCGAGAAAAGTGATGAAATTGCCCCCGGCGTGTTTTTTGTTTCCGATCAACCTGTCAAATTTGAGCCCATTCCAACACCTGCGTGAAAATGACGAAATTGCGCCTGGCGTGGTTTTTGTGTCCGATCAACCTGTCAAATTTGAGCCCATTCCGACTCCGTCACGAAAAATTATGATATTGCTCTAGTGCGATTTTTATTTACGATCAATTTGTCAAATTTGAGCCCAATCAGACCCCGTCGCGAAAAATTTCGAAATTGCGCCCAGATAAATTTTTATTTCCGAACAACCTTTCAGATTTGAGCCCATCCCGACACCGTCGCGAAAAATGATGAAATTGCCCCTGATGCGATTTTTGTTCCCGATCAAACGGTCAAATTTGAGCCCATTCCGACTCCGTCGCGAAAAATGACGAAATCTCCCCGGCGAGATTTTTGTTCCCGGTCAACCTGTCAATTTTGAGCCCATTCCTACTCCGTCGCGAAAAATGACGAAATTGCCCCCTGCGCGATTTTTGTTTCCGATCAACCTGTCAATTTTGAGCCCATTCCGACATCTTCGTAAAAATGACGAAATTGCTCCCGGGGCGATTTTTTGTTTACGATCAACCTGTCAAATTTGAGCCCAATCCGACCCCGTCGCGAAAAATGGCGAAATTGCGCACGGACAAATTTTTGTTCCGATCAACCAATCAAATTTGAGCCCATTTCAACACCGTCGTGAAAAATGACGAAATTGCCCCTGGCGCGATTTTTGTTCCCGATCAACCTGTCAAATTTGAGCCCATTCCGACACTTTCGTGAAAATGACGAAATTGCCCCTGGCGTGGTTTTTGTGTCCGATCAACCTGTCAAATTTGAGCCCATTCCGACTCCGTCGCGAAAAATGGCAAAATTGCTCCCGGGGCGATTTTTGTTTACGATCAATTTGTCAAATTTGAGCCCAATCCGACCCCGTCGCGAAAAATGACAAAATTGCGCCCGGATAAATTTTTGTTTCCGATCAACCTTTCAAATTTGAGCCCATTCCGACTCCGTCGCGAAAAATAACGAAATTTCCCCCGGCGAAATTTTTGTTCCCGGTCAACCTGTCAAATTTGAGCACATTCCGACTCCGTCGCGAAAAATGACAAAATTGCCCCCGGCGAGATTTTTGTTCCCGGTCAACCTGTCAAATTTGATTCCATTCCGACTCCGTAGCGAAAATGACAAAATTCCCCCTAGATCGATTTTTGTTTCCGATCAACCTGTCAAATTTGAGCCCATTCCGACTCCGTCGCAAAAAACGACGAAATTGCTCCCGGCGCGATTTTTGTTTACGATCAATCTGTCAAATTCGAGCCAAATCCGACCCGTCGCGAAAAATGACGAAATTGCGCCAGGATAAATTTTTGTTTCCGATCAGCCTTTCAAATTTGAGTTCATTCCGACACCGTCGCGAAAAATGACGAAATTGCCCCTAGCGCGATTTTGGTTCCCGATCAACCTGTCATGTTTGAGCCCATTCCGACTCCGTCGCGAAAAATGAAGAAATTGCTCCCGGCGCGATTTTTGTTTACGATCAATCTGTCAAATTTGAGCCCAATCCGACCCCGTCACGAAAAATGACGAAATTACGCCCGGATAAAAATTTGTTTCCGATCAACCTTTCAAATTTGAGTACATTCCGACCCGTCACGGAAAATGACGAAATTGCCCCTAGCGCGATTTTGGTTCCCGATCAACCTGTCAAATTTGAGCCCATTCCGACTCCGTCGTGAAAAATTACGAAGTTTCCCCCGGCGAGATTTTTGTTCCCGGTCAACCTGTCAAATTTGAGCCCATTCAGACTCCGTAGCGAAAAATGACGAAATTTCCCCTGGATCGATTTTTGTTACCGATCAACCTGTCAAATTTGAGCCCATTCCGACACCGTCGCGAAAAATGACGAAATTGCCCCGGTGATATTTTTGTTCCAGGTCAACCTGTCAATTTTGAGCCCATTCCAACTCTGTCGCGAAAAATGACGAAATTGCCCTCTGCGCGATTTTTGTTTCCGATCAACCTGTCAATTTTGAGCCCGTTCCGACACCTTCGTAAAAATGAAGAAATTGCCCCTGACGTGATTTTTGTTTCCGATCAACCTGTCAAATTTGAGCCCATTTCGACTCCGTCCCGAAAAATGACGAAATTTCTCCCGGCGCGATTTTTGTTTACGATCAACATGTCAAATTTGAGCCCAATCCGACCCCATCGCGAAAAATGACGAAATTGTGCACGGATAAATTTTTGTTCCGATCAACCAGTCAAATTTGAGCCCATTTCGACACCGGCTCGAAA
>NW_019266715.1:0-6840 GCF_002742605.1 Olea europaea var. sylvestris
AAGTTATCATGAAATGAAAAACCACTTTTCATTGGCTCGATTCCTATCGAATTAGACGAGCAATTCGCCAAAATGAACAAACGAAAAGTTATCATGAAATCGAAATCTACTTTTCTTTCGCTCGATTCCAATCGATTTAGACGAGTAGTTCGCTAAAAATGAACAAACCCGAAGTTATCATGAAATGAAAAACCACTTTTTAATGGCTCGATTCCAATCAAATTAGACTAGTACTTCGCAAAAAATGAGCAAACACGCAGTTATCATGGAATCAAAAAACACTTTTCATTGGCTCGATTTCAATCGAATTAGACTAGAAATTCGACAAAAATGATCAAACCCGAAGTTATCATGAAATTAAAAACCACTTTTCATTTGCTCTAATCCTGTCGAATGAGAAAATCAAATCGCCAAAAATTAACAAACCAGATATTATCATGAAATCAAAAGTCACATTTCATTGGCTCGATCACAATCGATTTAAACTACCAATTCGCCAATAATGAACAAACCCGAAGTTATCATGAAATGAAAAATCACTTTTAATTGGGTCGATTCTAATCGAATTAGACTAGCAATTCACCAAAAACGATCAAACCCGAAGTTATCATAAAATCAAAAGCCACATTTCATAGGCTCGATTCCAATCGATTTAGACTAGTAATTCTCCAAAAATGAACAAACCCGAAGTTAACATGAAATGAAAAACCACTTTTCAATGGCTCGATTCCATTCGAATTAGACTAGTAATTCGCAAAAGATCAACAAACACGTAGTCATCATGAAATTAAAAACACTTTTCATTGTCTCGATTCCAATCGATTTAGACTAGTAATTCTCCAAAAATGAACAAACCCGAAGTTATCATGAAATGAAAAACTACTTTTCAATGGCTCGATTCCAATCGAATTAGACTAGTAATTCGCAAAAATGAACAAACCCGTAGTTATCATGAAATCAAAAATCACTTTTCATTGGCTCGATTCCAATCAAATTAGAAAATCGAATCGCCAAAAATTAACAAACTAGATGTTATCATGAAATCAAAAGCCACATTTCATTGGCTCGATTCCAATTGATTTAGACTAGCAATTCGCCAAAAATGAACAAACCCGAAGTTATCATGAAATGAAAAACCACTTTTCAATGGCTCGATCCAATGGAATTAGACTAGTAATTCGCCAAAAAAGAACAAACACGTAGTTAACATAAAATCAAATACACTTTTCATTTGCTCGATTCCAATCGAATTAGACTAGAAATTTGAAAAAAATGATCAACCCCGAAGTTATCATGAAATTAAAAACCACTTTTCATTTGCTCCATTGCAGTCGAATGAGAAAATCAAATCGCCAAAAATGAACAAACCAGATGTTATCATGAAATCAAAAGCCACATTTCATTGGCTCAATTCCAATCGATTTAGACTAGCAATGAACAAACCCAAAGTTATCATGCAATCAAAAATGACTTTTCATTAGCTCGATTCCAATCGAACTGGAGTAACAATTCGCCAAAATGAACAAACCCGAAGTTATCATGAAATCAAAAGCCACTTTTCGTTGGCTCGATTCTAATCGATTTAGACTAGCAATTCGACAAAAACGAACAAACACAAAGTTCTCATGAAATGAAAAACCACTTTTCATTGACTTGATTCCTATCGAATTAGACGTGCAATTCGTCAAAATGAATAAAGGCAAAGTAATCATGAAAACAAAATCCACTTTTCATTGGCTCGATTCCAATCGATTTAGACTAGTAGTTCGCCAAAAATGAACAAACCGGAAATTATCATGAAATGAAAAACCACTTTTCAATGGCTCGATTCCAATCGAATTAAACTAGTACTTCGCAAAAAATGAACAAACACGTAGTTATCATGAAATCAAAAACACTTTTCATTGGCTCGATTCCAATCGAATTAGACTAGAAATTTGACAAAAACGATCAAACCCGAAGTTATCATGAAATTAAAAACCATTTTTCATTTGCTCTAATCCAGTCTAATGAGAAAATCAAATCGCCAAAAATGAACAAACCAGATGTTATCATGAAATCAAAAGTCCCATTTCATTGGCTCGATGACAATCGATTTACACTACCGATTCGCCAATAATGAACAAACCCGAAGTTATCATGAAATGAAAAATCACTTTTAATTGGGTCGATTCTAATCGAATTAGACTAGCAATTCACCAAAAACGATCAAACCCGAAGTTATCATAAAATCAAAAGCCACATTTCATAGGCTCGATTCCAATCGATTTAGACTAGTAGTTCCCCAAAAATGAACAAACCCGAAGTTAACATGAAATGAAAAACCACTTTTCAATGGCTCGATTCCATTCGAATTAGACTAGTAATTCGCAAAAAATGAACAAACACGTAGTCATCATGAAATTAAAAACACTTTTCATTGGCTCGATTCCAATCGAATTAGACTAGAAATTTGACAAAAATGATCAAACCCGAAGTTATCATGAAATTAAAAACCATTTTTCATTTACTCGAATCCAGTCGAATGAGAAAATCAAATCGCCGAAAATGAACAAACCAGATATTATCATGAAATCAAAAGTCACATTTCATTGGCTCGATTACAATCGATTTACACTACCAATTCGCCAATAATGAACAAACCCGAAGTTATCATGAAATGAAAAATCGCTTTTAATTGGGTCGATTCTAATCAAATTAGACTAGCAATTCACCAAAAATGATCAAACCCGAAGTTATCATGAAATCAAAAGCCACATTTCGTAGGCTCGATTCCAATCGATTTAGACTAGCAATTCGCCAAAAACGAACAAACCCGAAGTTATCATGAAATGAAAAATCACTTTTCATTGGCTCGTTCCCAATCGAATTAGACTAGCAATTCGCCAAAAAAGAACAAACCCGAAGTTATCATGAAATCAAAAATGACTTTTCATTAGCTCAATTCGAATCGAACTAGAGTAGCAATTCGCCAAAACGAACAAACCCGAAGTTATCATGAAATCAAAAGCCACTTTTTATTGGCTCGATTCCTATCGATTTAGACTAACAATTCGACAAAAGTGAACAAGCCTAAAGTTATCATGAAATGAAAAACCACTTTTCATTGGCTCGATTCCTATCGAATTAGACGAGCAATTCGCCAAAACGAACAAACGCAAAGTTATCATTAAATCGAAATCTACTTTTCATTGGCTCGATTCCAATCGATTTAGACATGTAATTCGCCAAAAATGAACAAACCCGAAATTATCATGAAATGAAAAACCACTTTTCAAAGGCTCGATTCCAATCGAATTAGACTAGTAATTCGCTAAAAATGAACAAACACGCAGTTATCATGAAATCAAAAACACTTTTCATTGGCTCGATTACAATCGAATTAGACTAGAAATTCGAAAAAAACGATCAAACCCGAAGTTATCATGAAATTAAAAACCATTTTTCATTTGCTCTAATCCAGTTTTATGAGAAAATCAAATCGCCAAAAATGAACAAGCCAGATGTTATCAGGAAATCAAAAGTCACATTTCATTGGCTCGATCACAATCGATTTAGACTACCAATTCGCCAATAATGAACAAACCCGAAGTTATCATGAAATGAAAAATCACTTTTAATTGGGTCGATTCTAATCGAATTAGACTAGCAATTCACCAAAAACGATCAAACCCGAAGTTATCATGAAATCAAAAGCCACATTTCATAGGCTCGATTCCAATCGATTTAGACTAGTAGTTCCCCAAAAATGAACAAACCCGAAGTTAACATGAAATGAAAAACCACTTTTCAATGGCTCGATTCCATTCGAATTAGACTAGTAATTCGCAAAAAATGAACAAACACATAGTCATCATGAAATTAAAAACACTTTTCATTGGCTCGATTCCAATCGAATTAGACTAGAAATTTGACAAAAATGATCAAACCCGAAGTTATCATGAAATTAAAAACCATTTTTCATTTGCTCGAATCCAGTCGAATGAGAAAATCATATCGCCGAAAATGAACAAACCAGATATTGTCATGAAATCAAAAGTCACATTTCATTGGCTCGATTCCAATCGATTTAGACTGGCAATTCCCCAATAATGAACAAACCCGAAGTTATCATGAAATGAAAAATCACTTTTAATTGGCTCGATTCTAATCGAATTAGACTAGCAATTCACCAAAAACGATCAAACCCGAAGTTATCATGAAATCAAAAGCCACATTTCATTGGCTCGATTCCAATCGATTTAGACTAGTAATTCTCCAAAAATGAACAAACCCGAAGTTATCATGAAATGAAAAACCACTTTTCAATGGTTCGATTCCAATCGAATTAGACTGGTAATTCGCTAAAAACGAACAAACCCGAAGTTATCATGAAATCAAAACAGACTTTACATTAGCTCGATTCCAATCGAACTAGAGAGCAATTCGCCAAAACGAACAAATCCGAAGTTATCATGAAATCAAAAGCCACTTTTCATTGGCTCGATTCCTATCGATTTAGACAAGCAATTCGACGAAAATGAACAAGCCCAAAGTTATCATGAAATGAAAAAGCACTTTTCATTGGCTCGATTCCTATCGAATTAGACAAGCAATTCGCCAAAATGAACAAATGCAAAGCCATCATGAAATCGAAATCTACTTTTCATTGTCTCGATTCCAATCGATTTAGACTAGTAATTCTCCAAAAATGAACAAACCCGAAGTTATCATGAAATGAAAAACTACTTTTCAATGGCTCGATTCCAATCGAATTAGACTAGTAGTTCTCCAAAAATGAACAAACCCGTAGTTATCATGAAATCAAAAATCACTTTTCATTGGCTCGATTCCAATCAAATTAGACTCGAAATTCGACAAAAATGATCAAACCTGAAGTTATCATGAAATTAAAAACCACTTTTCATTTGCTCGATTCCAGTCGAATTAGAAAATCGAATCGCCAAAAATTAACAAACCGGATGTTATCATGAAATCCAAAGCCACATTTCATTGGCTCGATTCCAATTGATTTAGACTAGCAATTCGCCAAAAATGAACAAACCCGAAGTTATCATGAAATGAAAAACCACTTTTCAATGGCTCGATCCAATGGAATTAGACTAGTAATTTGCCAAAAATGAACAAACACGTAGTTAACATAAAATCAAAAACACTTTTCATTTTCTCGAGTCCAATCGAATTAGACTAGAAATTTCAAAAAAATGATCAACCCCGATGTTATCATGAAATTAAAAACCACCTTTCATTTGCTCGATTCCAGTCGAATGAGAAAATCAAATCGCCAAAAATGAACAAACCAGATGTTATCATGAAATCAAACGCCACATTTCATTGGCTTAATTCCAATCGATTTAGACTAGCAATGAACAAACCCGAAGTTATCATGCAATCAAAAATGACTTTTCATTAGTTCGATAACAATCGAACTAGAGTAACAATTCGCCAAAACGAACAAACCCGAAGTTATCATGAAATCAGAAGCCACTTTTCGTTGGCTCGATTCGAATCGATTTAGACTAGCAATTCGACAAAAATGAACAAACCCAAAGTTCTCCTGAAATAAAAAACCACTTTTCATTGACTCGATTCCTATCGAATTAGACGTGCAATTCATCAAAATGAATAAACGCAAAGTAATCATGAAAACAAAATCCACTTTTCATTGGCTCGATTCCAATCGATTTCGACTAGTAGTTCGCCAAAAATGAACAAACCGGAAGTTATCATGAAATGAAAAACCACTTTTCAATGGCTCGATTCCAATCGAATTAAACTAGTACTTCGCAAAAAATGAACAAACACGCAGTTATCATGAAATCAGAAACACTTTTCATTGGCTCGATTCCAATCGATTTACACTCCAATTCGCCAATAATGAACAAACCCGAAGTTATCATGAAATGAAAAATCACTTTTAATTGGGTCGATTCTAATCGAATTAGACTAGCAATTCACCAAAAACGATCAAACCCGAAGTTATCATAAAATCAAAAGCCACAATTCATAGGCTCGATTCCAATCGATTTAGACTAGCAATTCTCCAAAAATGAACAAACCCGAAGTTATCATGAAATGAAAAATCACTTTTCATTGGCTCGTTCCCAATCGAATTACACTAGCAATTCGCCAAAAAAGAACAAACCCGAAGTTATCATGAAATCAAAAATGACTTTTCATTAGCTCAATTCGAATCGAACTAGAGTAGCAATTCGCCAAAACGAACAAACCCGAAGTTATCATGAAATCAAAAGCCACTTTTTATTGGCTCGATTCCTATCGATTTAGACTAACAATTCGACAAAAGTGAACAAGCCTAAAGTTATCATGAAATGAAAAACCACTTTTCATTGGCTCGATTCCTATCGAATTAGACGAGCAATTCGCCAAAACGAACAAACAAAAAGTTATCATTAAATCGAAATCTACTTTTCATTGGCTCGATTCCAATCGATTTAGACATGTAATTCGCCAAAAATGAACAAACCCGAAATTATCTTGAAATGAAAAACCACTTTTCAAAGGCTCGATTCCAATCGAATTAGACTAGTAATTCGCTAAAAATGAACAAGCCCGTAGTTATCATGAAATCAAAAATCACTTTTCATTGGCTCGATTCCAATCGAATTAGACTAGAAATTCGACAAAAATGATCAAACCCGAAGTTATCATGAATTAAAAACCATTTTTCATTTGCTCTAATCCAGTTTTATGAGAAAATCAATTCGCCAAAAATGAACAAGCCAGATGTTATCAGGAAATCAAAAGTCACATTTCATTGGCTCGATCACAATCGACTTAGACTACCAATTCGCCAATAATGAACAAACCCGAAGTTAT
>NW_019266716.1:0-749 GCF_002742605.1 Olea europaea var. sylvestris
AATATTTGTGTAAAGCCTTTTTGGCTAACAAATTGAACCAAGGTATTAACCATAAACTAGGGTTTGATCCCAACTATTCGATCTAATAAAAGGTATGACACTAGTCCAAGAAAAAGAGATAGAATTATAGGAAGAAGTATAACAAGTCAAAAATCGATATAGGGTAGTGCTACCTACTCTATAGTGAAGATAAGAAAATCAAATGAAGAAGCAAGCGAGCTAGCATTGATAAATTAATATTTGAATGAAATGGCAACTACAAGTAAACAACAAAATATATATAGAAAGCATATCTATAAGCAAATATGATTCAAGCAAGTGCATAAATTAGAAGATGCGCTATTTTATAGCTTAGCCTTGGACACTTAATTTGGGGATCTAGATTTATATTGAGGTTGAATAACCTAGTCTACTTCTGGAGGTTAGACATTAGAATTCAGGTAATATCAAATAGTGGGTTTCATTGGTAAAATCCAACCAAACATGAGGGAAAGTGGATGAGTGTCATGAAATCAACCTTATAATAAACACTCCAAGTGAGAGATTAAAGAACCTAGTTTGAGGGTGCGCATCCAACGAGGGAGAAAAGAAATATTTTACCAACGAGGGTTGTTAAATGACCAACCATGGGGTCCATGAAGATTAGTTTGGATATGCATACGCATTGGTGGAGTGTTGAATATGTGAGAATTCATTTTGGTAGCATTACTTATGAATGTTTTTACAAATTGCCCAAACAGTTTAAATAC
>NW_019266716.1:808-6837 GCF_002742605.1 Olea europaea var. sylvestris
GTTTATTTGATCTTGTTGATCTTAATATAAGTAGATAATTTTGCTTGGACTGAACAAGAGTTCCAGTTTGATAGTATTTGATAAGTTTATTCTACAAACTTATTTGGGATTCTAAATTTTATTATTTATTGTTGAATTGAGCGGATATTCTACACATTTTGTGTGAATATAATTAAATGTAGGAGAAAACCCGAATTCAAGCAATTGGCATGAAGATCATCTCAATTAAAGTTGATTCAAAGTAAAAGATGATCAATCGGATTACACGTGATGAATTAGAAGAATAACGAAAGCACTTGGAAGCAATTCACAAGTTTCAGTATGCTAAATCTAACATTTGAGAAGTTTAGGGACTTTATTAAAAATTCTCAAAACTTTCTAAAGATTACTTATGAATGATTGTAGATGATGAGGATCAAAATGCAGTAATTTATCAATTAAAGGCCTATTGTGAAAATAAGGAAAGACTCGAGCTAAACTAGAACAAAATTTGAGGGACCAATTTGAATTTTGTGAAAATGTTGAACCTTGATTGTACGTATTGAGGGTTGCGCTTGCAAGGCGTCCTTAAATCATTTCACCAAGAAAAAATGTTGAACAGTACGATCACAACGATTTTAATCATGTGATGACATGGTATGTTCTATGTAGTCTAATTCTGACTCCTAATTTCGTTCAACCTTTTCTTAACATGGTCTTTATATGAGCTAATATTTTAAGCTTAGCCTTTTTAGCAACAAGAGCTGGAGCATTTTAGTCAAGTTCTTATACTTCATCTACCTTTTTTCTGCTTCCTCTAAATCTTTTAAAAGTTCTGCACATAGTTTCTCCAAACAATTCACTTTTTTCTCAAGTGAAGAAGCTCATTGGACATAGATCTTGCATTCAGCGTGTTGGTCATGATGTAGCACAGCATCTTACTAAAGGTGGACATCAATCAGTTTTTCCTTTCTGTCAAAGTAATCTCCTCCACTAATTTCTCCCAAGGCTTATTAAGATATAATTACACCTTGCTAATCGGGAGACAAAGTCAAAGAGTGTCAAAAGAATGCCAAAGTCCAATTTCTTGTTGAGGTGATTATTGAGCAAAGATTTCACATTCGATTTCTCTGTAAGCTAATTTCTTTTGGATTTGAATCTCTTAGGATTCTACTAAGAATGTTCAGTAACCAATGCTTTGCTTTTTTCCAAAGTAGAATGAGAATTATATTTTGTACACTTATCTAGACCACTAGATTAAATTAATTGTTATTGATTTAAATGAGTTATGGGTTAGTTTAGTATATATTTCACTTGTTAGGAGAAACTCGATGCAAAATGGTGGGTTGGACGAAAGGCGCAAAAAATGGGTTAAAATGGAAGCAATCTAAAGTTAGGAGACTAAATCGTATCCTTTTGGTACCAGGATTCAACTTAAGTCTTACTTAAGGGAAAGGTTATGGGTTCGAATCCTGGACAATGCGACAGAAAGGCATGAGGGATAAGAGGACGCAAGGTCCACCCAATGCGGACAATATCTAAGCTAACGGCTTGGGTATAGAGACACAGGTAGTTACATCTTCAAAATCTCTATGACTAACTACCTCAACAAGAATAGTATTGAACATCATTGCATTTCAATTTTCCATTGCTTATAGAATTATTAACCTCAGCTCGCTTAAGCTCTCAACTAGTTGCCAGTGATGCTAATATAATTAGGGCACATACCTCATCATTAAATTTAATCTAAATTGTGATCAAACAACTAATAATTGTATTTAGCTTATGAGATGTTCAACAACTGGAGCACCTTCAACCATCGTCAAATTAATAATTTTTTCATCCGATGTACCGTGTCTTGTGAAGATGGCTTCTCATACATGTCGAACAATACCTTCCTCAAATCTACCGTGATTTTCTCCATCATCATGTTGTGGCCAACACTCTTCGACTGTGTCAACCCTATAACACCCATTACTTGACAAATGACAATCAACTTGTTTGCAATCATCGCCCTTCATTCGTTTTGGCTTCACATTCGAAAAGGCCTGGTACAATTTTTTTACTATACATGTAATCCTCAATACATTTTCCAGAATGCAAAATCTATACCATCAAACTTTCAGATGCCTGGTGACATTCTTCTTCCATCCTCTCTTTCCAAGAATATTTGTTCCCATTACCAAATTTAGAAAAAAATAAAACCACGTTGATTGCTTCTCAATTTGATTAATGGAACTTTGTAAGTGTTTATATATTAGCTTTTTAAAATTAAGCATAAGTTGCACAGTTGTGTATGAGCATGTGTTTATCAATCCCTGTTTTAACATACATTATTTTGCATGTGTAGTAAGTTGCATGTCAAATTACGTAACAAAGTAAATTCCCAGAATGAATAAGTGTGATCAACATGCAGCGTGCAAAGCATGAGCATGGTGCATAACCTTTTACGTATTTCTAATGTAATTTGTCTAATACAATATGTGGAGAGGAAACATTAATATTTGAACTTGAATTAGTCAGGTTACTTTATAAAAATTTTAAGTCGATTATAATGAATGCATCGTATTACATTAAATTGCATAATCACGAAAAGATTTTAATGTGCTAGCCACGTAATAGCATTGTAATACTACATCACTAATTAAATTTTACAAATAGAGTAAATGATGAGAATGATAGATATGCACATAACTACATGAATAAGTATGATCAATATGCGATGTGCAAAGCTTGTGCATGGTGCATTAACTTTCTAAGACAAAATATGCTAACTTTTTGGAACTATCAACTCTGAAATATGTAATCCTCTAGGTGGTGCAGAACTCTCAAACTATTAGTACATTTTGCTTTGCTTACTTTTTCCTGCTTATCCATCTTGCTTTACTTAATTTTTTTTCTTTTTTGCTGCTATCCACCTTGCTTCCAATTTTAATAAATTGCAATTATTTGTAGTGTATAAACATTTTTCTCAATCTCTTTACAATATATTAGTAGCTGCGAACTTTGTGTTCTTTGAAAGAATTGATACCATAAAAAAAAAGTCGGACCATCAATTGTACTTTATGATAATGGATGAGACAATCTACTAATCATGAAAGAAATAGTACTTCTTTTCCATCAATGATCCAAAAGAAAAAAATGCCTACTGATTTTTCCTGCTATACAATTTATTTTCAATATATAGAAACTTATGTGGGAAGGCACAAGTAATTATTGTGGTTGTACCGTTGCCTCAATATAATGCTGTAAATTAAATTGAGCATTGATTTCCATGTTTATCTTGTCATTGGAAAGAAAAAAAATTTCTTAATAACGATTTTATTTTCTAGTTGTCTCTCTTTTTGCAGATGTACTGAACGATCACTTTCTTCCATTTGATCAGATAAGAAAGATAATGAAATCTGATGAGCAAGTAAAAGTGGGAATACCTAGACTTACTTTGTTCCCACAAAATCTCCAAATGAAAGAAAACTTCCATAATTGGGTAGCGGACCCCACTATATTAGCCAAATATTTTTTATATCTGAAGAAAAATCTAAGAAAAAATATATAAATTAGTATCGGAATGACTTCCTCGGTGCTTAATTTATTAGGAATTTGTGGAGCTGAAGGACGAAAAGGCCTTGAACAAATATGCAAACGTCCTTTGGTAGGGGAAGAAGAATCTTTGGATCGCTGAGGAAACCTACTTGAAAACAATTGAATAATGAAGTTTCCACGTGTTGGAACATTTCGTGCAATGCCAAACTTTTTGAGCAGGCTAATGATGTTCTATGAATTGTTTGGACACATACTATATTTTGACATATTTTATTAAGCTGTACTCAATATTTTTGTTTATTGAAACTCTGGAAAATATGATTATATATGTGTGTTAATGTATATAATTTTTGTTCTTTAATTATTATAGTTTTGATGGTAATCACATCAATAAACAATTTTAAAATGTAAACACTGCTTTAATATATGTTTTTTTGTATGGCGTGCATACAGCTTTGTGTGCCATAAAAGGAGGTGAGTATTTATTGCATATGGCTTGCAATAGCATGCCATAAAAAGTGAATTAATAGCATCCAATTCACTTTTTACGGCATGTATTGTATGCCATAAAAAAGCATGAGTATTTATGGCATTGCTTCCTACAGCATGCAAAAGTATTCCATAAAGAACCTTTTACAACGTACAATGTAAGCCGTAAAAAGCAAACTTTGTAGTAGTTAGTAGAACGGATATGTTAGTTAAGCTTAGAAATTTTTGTAGATTGAATCGCCACTGGAGTCATAAGATCTCAAGTTTATCCTTCCTGAGAACATATTATCAGATGATCAATGCAGGTACTCCAATATTATTTGCAATAGCTTGTGAGATTTTCATTCTGGAGCTCACACTTCGTGCAATCGCCAAACTCTGGGCGTTTTGATGTTGTCAAGGCAATGAGGAATGAAGAGCTTCTGAATTTCCTCATTGACATTGTTCCTTTTGATAAGGATCAGGTCAGCCCTTTTCTAATTAGATTATATTCAATTTGCAATGCTAATAGCAAAGCCCATATATTTAAAAAGTCCTTTTCCGACTTTAGGCTCCATGCATGAATATGAACACCCAAAATTCCACTAACTCCCTATGTGTGAAGGGAAGTAGATCATGGTGTACAGGTATAGGTTTCAAATCATATACCTTTTCAACATCATCAGCCCTACACTCAGATTCCCTAACCCGGTAAAATAGTTTAGCCCCCATTCGACCCCCATTATTTGAAATTTTAATGGTTGAAATAGTATTTTTTTTTTGAAGAATGTGTGGTTAAAAAACAAGAAATAGTTTTGAGATTACGTGTAACATTATTTTGTTAGAGAATGTGTGGCTGATAAGAAGAGAGAGAAAAATGAATTATAATTTTGAATGGGGGCCAAACAAGAACTTAATCAAACATATGTCGATTCTACCAACACAACCTATGCTTCAGGCTGAAGAATGCATAGTAGCCATCCCTGTAAGGTGAGTAGGGAAGGACAACTTTTGTGATATGAAGATTCCAAAAATTGAGGAATTGTAAGGGCCGACGCTCAAGTCGTCAATTGAAGACCACTCAGGAGCAAATTGTGGTGAGCGATGGCAGAAAATCTTTCAATTATTTAGTATTCCTGAATAATCAACAAATATTTGGTGCCAAATTACTCGGTACTCTAGCGAAACAATGAGTGTTTTTGAGTGTTAATCATATACGGCATAATTTCAATGCATCAATGTTAAAGTAGGTGTCAAGCAAGCATTTGGAAGGATAAGATTCACTGTATAAAAAGTAATCTTTGTAGCAGTCTATATGTTTCCCACATCTGCTTTGGCTACTCAACAGTCGGTATGTGTTAAAATTTTTGTTTTAGGGAAGAAATCTGTTTTGACATACGAATGCATAGTATATATCGCACGATTGTTTATAAGCATGAGTTTATGATTGCTTGTTGTAACATGTATTATTTTGCATATGTAGTTCCACGACATTTTCATAACATTGTAAATTCTGAGAGTGCTAACTAGGCACATAACTAAATGAAGAATTGTCACGGACATGCATCGTGTAAAGCATGTGCATGGTGCAATTTGGATAATGCAATTAGAGAAAACATTAATATGTAAACAATAGAATTTGTGAGTTTACTTTATCAACCTCTTAATGCATTGTCTATATAATAGCGTTTTAATACAACATCACAGTTTATTACATTATACAAATAGCCATATATAGATTGAAAAATAAAAACGGGTTAGATTTACTTTTGGTCTTCAAAGAACTAAACTACTTCTAATCAAATTCACATATGACGTACGTTTCTTATTATTACAGCTATAAAATTACTTATTCTATTTAATCATTGTTGTATGTTCGCAGTCAATTAAACAAAATGTGGTATTTTTTGACTTTCTACTTTAGCACATAAAAGCTACGGATTAGAATAAAAATATGGGTTTCGTATTTTCTAGATGGCCATGTAGTTATGATCACTGGTGTAAGACTACTTTATTGTATACAAATAAAAATTTGAGAG
>NW_019266717.1:0-6837 GCF_002742605.1 Olea europaea var. sylvestris
TTGTATATTTCTATGTTTAGTTATAATATCTTTTACTTTTCTTATTTCTTTATAAGTTTTCACAGAATCAAATCCTATATTATATTTATAGCTATAATCTATATCTCTATATATTTCTTCAATTTTTTCTTTACCAACAGGGAATATATCATCCGATTTTTCATCTAATTTAAATAAAAACGAAACATCTTTTTCATCTAAAAATAAAATAAGATTTTTATCATCATTAGTAGTAGAAGTGGATACTTGTGAATTGTTCATGGAATAATTAAAGCATAAGCATGTAAAATAAGTAAATAACTTATAGTAATCAAGTGGAAATAAACAGGTTTTCCCTCCAGTACGCTCTTATAGATGCTTTACATGTACTTAATCAATCTTCTGAATCAAGTAAAGATTTAAAATATTTTTGAAATCATTTGGGTCCACAACTGCTTCCGCAAAAGGCTTTTCAATTAAGGTTGCACTTCTCATTCTAGAGAACTAGCCGTGTTTCCACAGACGCTATCTCACAGTATCCAGAGTCTCTGTTTTCACCTCTATCTAAACTCTTTTCAGAATCAAGTTCTTACTTGGAACGAAATTTTAAAAGATAACTCACACACAGGGTTCTACAAATTTTGTTAGAAAACTGCCTTTTTTCCCCTAAACCATTTATCAAAGACGGGTACTTTGGCATGGCTAACATCCATTCAAAATCAACGTTTTGAAAATCTTTTAAAATCTCTATTTATACTGCCGAGGAGTCATGAGAAACTTAACGAAATCCTTTTTTGTAAGCTTTGCTGAACATGACAAACTTTACTTTGATATTCATAAATTGAAATTGTACATGCTTACAAACTATATTTACATACCTTTAGTACTCACCTTATGAAGTTTAAAACTCCATAGGTGATTACCTTATTACACGCTTTCCTATCTTCAAACTATCTAATATTTTTCTGAATATAAGTAGTGTATACAGATTACAAAAGATTTCTCTTCAATATGTTTAAGAGATAAGCTGTTTCGAGATGTCCTCCTTTCCTCTTCATGCCCCCTTTTATAGGAGATTTTGGAATCTTATCTTGGACAGGTGTTTTCCACCTTACTTTGTTGGGTAGTTAGGCCATCTTATCTCCACCGAATTCTTCATTGTCTTTTTGTTGGGTGGACCTCTTCTCTTTAAATTAGATGCCTTATATTTTGAGTTTGTCTGCCACTTGTAACCATTGTTAGGGAGTAGTTACAATTATAGAGATTTTTCTTGTATTATCTTCTGTCTTCTAATAGCCACAGTTTTTCTTTAATAAATTTCTTTATTAAAGTAGTGATAAAGGGCTACTTTAGTCACCATCACTTTTCCATTTTTGAATTGAAGAATTCTGCAAGGAATTCTTCATCAGTAAGGGAGGCTTGGCTCATATCTTCAACTACACAGTATTCACAATGGTGATCACTGTAATTCCAAAGTAATTTGCATAATTCTTTAGCCATATCCTCTGATCCATGCACTTGGTTGGATATAATTGCAGATAATAAATGATCAAGATAACAAATATCTTCTTCTTTGGTATCCATCCTTGCATTGGAATAGATAATATGATCTTCAGATGGATAAACCCATATTTTCTCTTTCTCAGTGATTATCTGAGTTACATGTTCAAATATCTCTTTATATCCTTTTGCTCGTTTGTAGGGCATCATATTTAGAATATCTTGATATCCATTTTTAACAACCTTTTGATTGGTTGGTAAAAAATGTTGATTTGTAATTCCCATTTTGATCACATGGAAAGATGGATGCATATATTCAAGAATAGGATCCCACTCCATAGTTGCTGAATGAAATCTGATGTATATATTTGTTGTTTTAACAACTTCAGTATATCTTTTAACAGCTTTCCTGATGTTGGCTGGAAGCTGAGCTATCTCTTTGAGATCTTTGCTAGGATATATACAGAGTATATTTCCTATCTCAAAACAATTTCAAACCCAATTAGCTGGTGCTCCTGGATAAAAATTTATCTTGTTGTACTTTGAATAGTTGAGGGTCTTCATCCACTTTCCAATTTCCAAATACCAGTCTGAAAGAATATTAAAAATAACAATAAAGAATGTTACTTCTTCATGGTTATCTTTTCTGAGAAATTTTGCTTCATGGCATATTTTGACAATATCTTTTGGATCTATCCTTTCAATAGAAAGTTTAGATTGAGTCTGGCTCTGTGAAGAGCTACCTTCTCTTTTGATATCTTGAATATCTTCATTACCAATAATAGGTTTAAATATTCCCTGTAAAGGGGTTCCTATTACCTTCTTTTCTTTCCCTTTATCCTCGGGGAGAGCGCTAGTATTTACAAGTCCCTGCGAAGGGATACTAGTCTTGGTACAAGTAACTTCTGCCTCAAGGGATATATTTTTGCCTCGAAGGCTATCTTGGATATTTTGAATTTGGGTTTCCAAATAGGAAACTTTTATCTCAAGTATTTGGACTTTAGTCCTTAATTGTTCCAGCTCCATTCCTGCTAAGATAATCAGGAAGAAAGTTAGTTTTACCTTTTATACATTCAATATCAAATTTGAAATATGAGAACCAAATTTGTATCCTAATAATATATCTATTAGTAATAGATGGATCAACATTATTTTTCAAAAATGCTTTAACTTGAGTATTATCAATTCTGATCAAAAACTTTTTTGGTAATAGGTAATCCTCATATTTCTGAACTCCTCTTTTCACAGCAATGAGTTCTTTTCTATTTGTCTCATATCTTGTTTCAACCTCTTTGAATGTTCCTGATGTATAACCTGCAAGTATTTCAGGACAAGAACAATCTTTTCCACATTTATATTCTTTATGATTCTTTTTCACCTTTAACACTGCTCCCCAGTAATGATCTGAAGCATCAGTTTCAAGGATAAATAAGTCTTCTTCTTGTGGTATTACAAGTTTGGGCAATACATTTAACTTTTCTTATATTTTCACAGTCTTGTTCTTCCCAAGACCACATAGTATTTTTTCTTAACTTTGGAAGAAAATAATTTTTTAATTTGACACAATTTTCAATAAACCCTTCAGCGTAATTTAATATACCAAGGAAGCTTTGTAATTATTTTTTATCCTTGATTTCTTCAGGAAATTCTTGGAGTTTTTCTCCAATGTGAGATTGCAATTGCAATTCTCCTTCTTTTATAAATAATCCTAAAAATTCTATCTCTGTTCTAGCTATCTCAGCTTTCTTTTGAGAAAGTGTAATACCATATTTTTTCATAATATAACAAAATTTCTCAAGATGTTCAATATGTTCATCAATATTATTTGAATGAATAAGTAAATCATCTACATATGCAATACAAAATTGAGTAATAGGTTTCATTACCTCATCCATTCTTCTCTGAAATATCTGTGGTGCATTTTTCAATCCAAATGGCATTATATTCCATTCGTATTGTCCTAAAAGATTGGGGGTACTAAATGCAGTTAGTGGTTTACTTTCTTCTGTAAGCATGATTTGTCAAAATCCTGATTTACAATCAAATTTTGAAAATATCTTTTTATTTTGTACTTGTTTAATAAGTGTGTCCTTATTTGACAAGTAGTATCCATCAAATTTAGTAACTTCATTTAATTTCTTGTAATTTATCACCATTCTGGCTTTTCCTCTTTTTATCTCACTATGTTTTCTAACCATAAAGGCTGTGCTGCTATGTGGGCTTTTACTAGGCTTAATTAGTCTGGCTTCTAGTAATTCTTTTATCTGATTTTTAAATTCTTTTTGATCGTCAACGCTATATTTCATAGGTTTGACTCTTACTATAGTGTCTGGATTGATTAATTCTATTTTTGCCTTTACTTTGTCTGCATTCCATTTTTCTAATGGATTTTCAGAATATGTTTCAGAAATTTTTTTTTTCAATTTTTCCAACCTATTTTCTGTTGTCATTTTTAAGACTGTAATTGGTTTAAATTTTTCTGTACTCCAACATCCACCATGCTGGGTTGAGGAACTGTGATGATTTATATCTCTATATACAATTGTGACGGCTTTATTTATTTTTGGTATAAATATTTTATGTGCACATGGTGTTGTGAATATATACTTATCAATATATTGTGTAAATGGTGCATATTTTAATAGGAAATTTTGTCCTAATAAAATATCACATCCTATTGTGGTTGACATGTATATTGTATCAACAAATACTTCTCTAAAAGAAATTAGAAAAGGTATTTGAGTAGCATACTTGCTATATATTACCTTATTTCCTCCTGCTGTTGTAGCAGTGACTATCTTCTTTGAATTGTATTTCCAGTATTCAGATGGTAGTACATTTGGTAAGCATAAACTTATTGTACTTCCTGTGTCTAAGTAAGCATGGAATTTAATCATACAGTAGTTTTTTATATTGAGTGTAATTTCAATATATGGGCTCATGGGATTAGTACTTATTACTCTTTCCATGATAACAATGATTTCATATTTTCATCTATTCTTGAAATGATAATTGGATTATCGTCAACTGTTATTTTCAAATATCCTTGACAGATTTTATATGGATTATATTTCTCAAGAAAGTTCATTCCTAGTAGAATAGGTGAACGATCTACTCCGTATAACTCATCTTTATATAAAATTATTTCTTTAATATGTTCTTTCTGATCCTCTCCTACAAGTATAAGAGGGAATTTAACATATTTTCTTATTTCAAGATTATTTCCCAAATAATCTTTAAATATGTATGGTTCTGATATTTCAAAGTCTATTAAGTGATTAACAAACTTGGCATTTACATAGCTTTTATCTGCTCCAGTATCTATGAGGACAAGAAGGTTCTTCTTAAACCCTTCTTGGTTTACATATTTTGTCTTGATGTAATATTGTGAATTTGATGGTTCAGCAATACTTAAATTCTTAAATCTGCCTATCCTAGAGTCTTGTCTAGAGGGAAATCTTGCAATAAGATTATCTCCTTATAAGCTGACACTATTTCTTCTTATTAATTTTCCTTCAGAATTAATTTCTTTTACTTGTTTATGAAAATCAAGCATTATTTGTTCTGGTATTGTTACTTCATGTTCTTGGTATTTTCTAGGAGGTATATATTGTGCTAATTCCTCAAAATCTTTATGTATGATAATATTATCAGTTATCTTTCTTAGATTATTATGATGGCTAGTACTAAAAGCAAAAATTGATTTTATGTTTATACTAATAGCCTTACTTCTTCGTAACATTTTCAAATTTCCAATTCTATAGTATAGATTGAAATTTTGGTCAATATTTTCATCATTTAAAGAATTGCATAATTTGGTTTCACTGTAAATATTATCTTCTGATAAACTAAGTTTCCTACAACTGTTCCTAATAGAGCATCTATAGGATCTTGTAAGATTCTATTGTCCATACAGTAGATTTCTATTGGTATATTCATGCCTTCTCTAAAGAATCCTTTTACCATTATCTGGACTCCTCCTAATTCAATACATTTTAATTTGTCCCTTAAGTTTTCTAGAATTTTGGATAATTTTTGTTTTACCCATTCTTTTGTGATTATAGGAATTCTTGCCTTTCCTATAGTATTTTCTATGTTGATAGACATTTCTTTATAGTTCATACTTACAATTATTTTATTTACCCTTGGTAAAATTTCTAAGAATTCTTGATGGAATACATCTTTTTCCTGTAGATCTAATATTTTCTTAGTAATTCCTGCATATTTTTTAATATCTAAAGTAATCTCTTGATTAATACCTTCTATGGAATCTTCAACTTCTTCAGTTGTTTCAATTTCAATTTCTGATTGTTGTATTTCCTGGTTCATGTATACTATTTCCTCATAATCTTTTTCTGATGAGGATGTATCTAATTCGTAAATACTACTGCATTCACTACTTTAATCTTCAAAATTTTCAATTGGTTCTATGTCACTATCTTCTTGAAATTTTTCATAAATTCTAAGAGTTTTTATATTTTGTCTATCTTTCTTTTTAGGACATTGAGTGGCAATGTGTCATTCTTCATTACAAATAAAACATCTACATTTTTTAATGTTCCTTGGTTTAAATTTTTTATTCCATGTTTCAATAGCTTTATCTTTATCTACACAGTCTAAATCTAACCACACTCCTGTTGTGTGGATTGGTTCATTATAAGATTTCATTGGATTTATTTCTTTTATGGATTGTTTTCTTATATTTCCAGTGTATCTTTTCTGTGTTTTTCTATATTGATTAAAACCATCTTTAAGTGGTATTGTAGTACCATAAGGATAATCTTGTTCTTCATCACTACTGAATTCTACCTTTATGTTTTGACTTGAAGATGGATTAGTATTCATCTTTATATTTTCCATTTTTCCAGTTATTTCTTCTAACTGTTTTTTATATTCTTTATACTCTTCACCTGTAAATTCTAAGAATTTTTGTTCTATTTCTTCTACATCTGTAATCATATATTGTTTTTCTTCATGCTTTTTTCCTTTATTTTGTGTTATTCTAAAGTCTTGGGGCGGATTAATTATAATCCTATCTTTTCCTCTAAGGTTTTTATCTAATAAAGCATTTCCTATTTGTAGATTATGTTCTAGATTCTCTAATCTTTTATGTATATCCCCAAAATTTTCATTTGTGGTATTTTTAGGTAAATAAGGATAACTAGGTTTTTTATGTTTTTCAACTTTTTTCAAAAATTCTTCAATTATATTTTCTTCATCTACTATATTCATCATAATTTTTGGTTCGTAATATGGCTCCGATACCATCTCACCAGAGTGTGCAGCGGAGGGGTTAATATTTTTAAGCCAATTAAAATCTTCATAAGTATTTAAAATATCACAATAAAATTTATAAAA